>NW_027187332.1:7131736-7132899 GCF_028583685.1 Petaurus breviceps papuanus | reverse complement strand
CTCTCTCTCTCTCTCTCTCTCTCTCTCTCTCTCTCTCTCTCTCTCTCCATATATACATATACATACACACACAGAGTCATTCTGAGGGGGAATTCTTTTGTCCAGCTTGCCACTAATTATAAAATCTTTGGTGAAAAAAGCTGAGGGGATTGAGAAAAAAGTGAATAGAGAGAGATTTTTTTTTACATGTCATTTTCCTTTCCTTAAAGGTCTCTAGAATCCTTTTCATTTCCACAGGAATATTGAAAACCTTACCTATACATAACAATATAAATTAGTTGGTAGTGAGTTCACATTTCATTTATTTTTTTTCTCATAAAACAGTTCAGCAGGTCATCTATTATCTATTAGTTTTCATTAATAAAACGTGTAGTATATTTACAAAAATGCTAATTATGTATAATTACCTTAACCATCTAATAGTGTGACAATCTTACTATTATGATCCACAAGCCTTGGTCCCAGGTTTTGTTTTGGACTTTTTTTGGTTGCTTTTTAAAAAAAATTTATCTTGGACTAACAGAGAACCATCAAAAGCTCTTAAGGCATCTTTATGCTACTATGATTAGTAAGAGATAAAATTTTCTAAGGCAATGTTGAGGAAAGCTCATCAGTCCTTATGTTTAGTATTAATCAAAATTATCAGGATATTATTAGCCTTAACCACAACTTTCACTATTAGCTACAAGTGGGGGGAAGAGTTAAAATTCAAGCATTACCTTAACCCCAATTCCTTTGATTAATCTATCCCTTAAGCCATGATTTCAAAGAGGGCCTTCTTTCTATGCATCACATACCAAGTGTATGCTCAAGGACTGACACACTCCATTTAGATGTTGGAATAATAGCCCATAAATATTTGGATCAAATAAAAGCAAAGTCACTTGGAAAAGGCCATAAATTCTCATCTATGTGCATCTGTATAGTTTTGCATGTAGGCTTTTTAGATAAATACATTTTTTAAAAAGATAATTAGTTTTCAACTCTTCAAAGACATTTTTGGGTTCGGCATAAAATAAGTTTTAAATGTTGAAGAACTGACTCAGTACTTTGTAATGTTTTTGGTTTGTTTGGGGAATTATCAATTGATGGCACAAGAAGAAATTTGAACTGCAGATATATATATATATATATATATATATATATATATATATATATATATA
>NW_027187332.1:7050436-7131726 GCF_028583685.1 Petaurus breviceps papuanus | reverse complement strand
ATATATATATATATATATATATATATATATATATATATATATATATAGAGAGAGAGAGAGAGAGAGAGAGAGAGAGAGAGAGAGAGAGAGCGCTATTTACAAACACACACATACACATATTCTTCAATGAAGCTTATGGTGCCTGAACAATTTATACCTATATGGTTGTATTCTCAAACTCTACTCTTATCCATTCACTCTAAAGTCTAGTGGTAAAGACAGTTGCTGTTAATATCACAGGGGAGTCTGTCTCCCACATCTTTCCTTTTGAACTGACTGTGCTCCATGCCTGAAAGGTTTTTTTCTCCTTTCTCCTATGACAACCTTCATATCTTTCAAGATTCAGGTGAAACACAATTTTCAGGAAGAGGTATTCCTAGGTCCCTCACGTGCTTGAGCCTTCCTATCTATGGCAACCTTTCTTCTACTCTAAGTGTATCATGCAAGTACTAAATTAGTTACAGGCTATCTCACTCATTAGTCTTACCCATTCTATTCTTAAAGGAAAGGACCGGTTTTTATTTTTGCTTTTGCAGATGTGGTTGTGGTTTTGTATTAGTTTTTTTTTTGTGTGTTTTTCCTTTCTTGGTATTCTTAATTTAATAGCACAGCATGATGCCTGCCACATAGTAAGTGCTCAAAAATGTTTTATTAGATTAAAATAATTAAAGATAAATTGAGGTTGAAAAAATTGGAGCAAAATAGGGGTAGTATAGCTGGGATAGTGATATAAAATTGTTGTTACTTCACCTTTCTTTTCAAAGATGACCAATGACATCACTAGGGAATGGGAGATATCTTGACCTGCACATTAATTGGATTTAAGTGAGGCAGAGTTGCAGAAAGTTCCTCTCTGTTACAGAGTCATTGAAGTCCAGTGTCCCAACAAAAGTCAAAATGACTGATGATAACCCAGGCTGCAGTGAATGACCTTTGTGTTTTTAATGTCTGACCAAGCTCTAAGCACTCCACAATGCCTACTTCAGCATCTTTCACAGGTGTTGAAATATATTGCTCTTATCTGCCCATTCTACCATGCTTAGGAAAGGCATCTCCCTCTGCCACTGATGGGTTTGATACTTGTTGGTTGCCCTCAACCTGGTTTTACCCATCTTCCAAGATGGTTTTGACAGGGTTTGGCCACTGTACATGCTACAGCTTCTTGGAGCCACAGGTAAGAGTTGGGTGATAGATGGATATGTAGCCCTGAAAAGAGTCTGGCAAATCCTCATAAGAGAGGTGTTAATCCTCCCTGAACATGGAAGGAGAAGATTTAAAATTAGACAACCAATGAAAACATAGTTCCTGGGGACATAGTGACTAAATTGCAATAGGAATATTTTGGGAACAAGTACTTTATATTGGGAAGAAACTTTTCATTGTTGTGCCTGGAGACAGTCTGTTTTCACATTGGAAAAGCATTATGTGGTCCAGAAATAGACGACTGCAGCAATATCAAACCCTCCAGAAGCATAAGATAGGAGCATGCCTGTGGTACAGATTCCACATGGAGAATAATGAATGAACAAAACTTAGAGCCACTGTAGGAAAGGGAATCTACGTATTCTGGGGAACATACCTCATTTATCCTGAGGGTAACATCAAACATTTAAAACTAGATTTAGAAACTGAAAACACTCCCCCTATTTAAAAGGCGAAAGATTTATACGATCTGAAGAGAAACCAGAGTATAACACTCCCCCTATTTAAACCTTTTCCTCCCACCCTACCCTAAGAAAACACCTGGGCCAACAAAATCTATCCCTTAAAGATTCATGGACTTGAATCATGGGGGTGATGCTTAGACTTTCACCCAGAATCTCTTGGCATTAATTTTAGATTATATGCTAATAAACTTGGGGTTAAACATATTCAACTAAAATATATTTGAAACACCATATTAATTAGAAACTGTTATGGAGGTTTTGAGAGTTCTTGAGATCTTTTGACATATCAGCAATGATAAGTGACAGCTTAGTAAAAAGACAGTATATAGAAAATGGTTATAAGTTTGGGTCTGGTGATTTTGAGACCACCATAACAGTGTTCCATTAAAGGAGATTGTAGCTTATAGAATCTTGAATGGAAACCACTGTTAATAAGACTAGGCCTAAGGGGTGGTCAGGTGGTGTAGTGAATAAGAGCACTGGCCACAGAGTCGGGAGACCTGGGTTCAGTTCAGGGCTCAGATACTTAACACCCACACAAAATAACCGGCTGTGTAACCTTGAGCAAGTTACTTAACCCCAATTGCTTAGGGGCAGCCAGTGGCACAGTGAGTAAGAGTTGGCCCCAGTGTTGGGAGACCTGGGATCGGTTCTGGCCTCAGATACTTGGCACCCACACAATAATAATAATAACTGGCCGTGTAACCTTGAGCAAGTTACTTATCCCTGATTGCTTTAAAAAAAAAAAAGACTAGGCCTAATGGTTTTGAGGCCATTGTGATAGGCTCCCTTTAAAGCAAACTGTAAGCTTTTTTCTCAGGAGATAGCTACATGGCTCAGTGGATAGAGTGCTAGGCAAAATGTCAGAAAGAACTGAGTCTGAATCTTGTCTCAGACACTTAATAGCTTTGTATTCCTAAGTAAATCACTTAATCCTAATTTGCCTCAGTATTCTGATCTAAAAATTGATCTGAAGAAGGAAATGATAAACGACTCCAGCGTCTTTGTAAAGAAAACTCCAAATGGGGTCCCAAAGAGTCAGACAGTACTGAAATGACTCAACTTCAAAAAAACTTTATTCAAGAAAAAACACTGACAATAACATTTTGAAAAGTTGGGATGGCAGTTTCCCCAAAATAATATTTTGTCTTACCATTATCTTGGGTTTTTTACCTCCTTGAAAATTATTCCCCCAAATAATGTTTTGCCTCGACCTCTGATATGCAACCTCCCTTAAGTCAGTTCATCCAAAACCATTGTATAAGATCCCCAATCTCAGAAGTCTACCTCAGAACATAATTTCCCCTGAAATAGGAGCATACCT
This sequence comes from Petaurus breviceps papuanus, assembly GCF_028583685.1. Lineage (NCBI taxonomy): Eukaryota > Metazoa > Chordata > Mammalia > Diprotodontia > Petauridae > Petaurus > Petaurus breviceps. Next base: position 7,128,735 of record NW_027187332.1, on the reverse strand, counting down.
TCCTACTGGTGCACACTTCCCTTCCCCCTCCACCACTTTGTATTGGATGGACCCATGTTTCTGTGCTCCTCAATACATCACTGCTTTTTTTGTTTTTGTCTGTTTTGTTTTGATTTTCCTTTTTGGAGGGCAATTGTGGTTAAGTGACTTGCCTAAAGTCATACAGCTAGTTTTTGTGTCTTAAGTGTCAGATTATGGACTTGAACTCAGGTCCTCCTGACTCCAGGGCCAGTGCTTTATTCACTGCACCACCTAGCTGAGCTGAGAGTGCTGTTCTTACATGACTATAGTGGCAAGCACCCCAGCATCCCCAGGGTGTCTGCCAACACAGGTTCTGGGATCTGCTTTGTTAAAGGAAAACAACTCAAAATCGGTTAACAAGCTTACTTTATTCAGTCAAACATGTATCGTTCACCTAGTTCAGGGGAAAAAGGTCAGCACCCCAAACTTCAGAATATACAGACAGAATTATCGAGACAGAGAAACAGATCAAGTAGACAGTTTCCAAAGTGTCCAACCATTACATCCATACCAAATCAACATCTGTTTTTCAACATCTGGGTTTTTCAAAGCAGAGAGACTCTCAACAGCGGCTTCCCAGAGTTTCATCTGATCAAATCACAGAACACTTCTCAAAGTGAGCCCCAAAACAAAGCTACACATCAGAGCTTTTATAGCCTTCTCCTGGCTCAGAGAATGTAACAACCTTTTGGACCCATGGGCCAATCAAAAAGTATCTACTGAAAAACAAGCCTCCTACCCCAGGCTCCAGGTGCACTTTAGCCTAGGGGCAGGGAAGATCTTACAAATTTACATTTCCATTACAATGACTTACATTCTTATGTTACTGTATATTCCTGAGTCATATGTTGAGTTCTCTTTTCATCTTTCTCCTTCCTTCTTTTTCCCATTACTTGCCATAAAGTATTCTTTGAATTCTCTTAACAGAGTTCCATCATTTATTTGTTATTCTCAACACTAAGCTCATTAAGGGGTTGTTTTCCTCAATCTCTCTGGCTGGCTCACTGGGCTTTCCTTATACATAAACTGACTACCTGAACAAGGATTTAACCTGTTGAAAGCTGTATATATACTGAGGAAGTAGGACATTGTAAGCCCAGTCGTAGAAAGCAAGAGTCAATAGGTAGGGAAGAAAGGGAAAAAAGGGGGGGGGGAGAAAGGAAGGCAGGCAGGCAGGAAAGAGGGAAGGAAAGGAAAGAGGAAGGGAGGGAGGGAGAAAGAAAATGAAGGAGGTCAGCAGGATGACAAAAGGAGAAAATTCCCTTATGCCAAAGTATTATCTTGTAACAAAAACTTTTAAAAAGACAAAAGCAAGGGAAAGGAGGAGAGCCAATATGTTTAGGGGAAAAAAAAGTGTACTGTATTTCATGTACTAGACTAAAATATATAGTGTTTGTAAAGGTAATCCTGAGTCATCTAGAAAATCTAAAATTATTTTCAGTATGTTGTTTAAGAAGGAAGGGAAATTTGCAGCACAGTTTAGAAAGATTACTATTAAAAATCATTTAATTTTAAAATACATTTTTGACTTTAAATGTGGCACATTTATCTAGAAACATAATATTAGAAGTAGAAGAAATTCTTAGAGATCATGTTGAAATAACCCTTCCTTTATAGGTTAAAAAAAGTGCATTCCAGAGGCATACTGAGAATCGATCAAGGTCATATCACAATTAAGTAGCATGGTACGGACCCTAGCCTTGGTCTGCTGAATCAGCAGTTCACCTAGTCTCTGGAATGCTGTGCCTCAATTCAGGACAACATGATTTCAAATTTAGTCTCAGACACTTACTAATTGTGTGACCCTGGGCAAGTAACTTATCTTCTGCTTCAATTCCCTCATCTGTAAAATAAGGATAATAATATCACTCACCTTTCACGGCTAGTGTGAAAATCAAATGGGATAATATTTGTAATTGGCTTAGCACAGCACATGGTGAACATTTAATAAAAATTTCCTTCCTTTCTTCATTCTTCCTTTCCTTCCTTCCTTCTTCCCTTCCTCCCTTCCTTCCTTCCTTCCTTCCTTCCTTCCTTCCTTCCTTCCTTCCTCCCTTCCTCCCTTCCTCCCTTCCTTCCTTCCTTCCTTCCTTCCTTCCTTCCTTCCTTCCTTCCTTCCTTCCTTCCTTCCTCCCTTCCTTTCTTTCTTCCTTCCTTCCTTCTTTTCTTCTGTCTGCTGTTCCTTTCTTCCCCACATTGAAGGTATGAAATACCTTCTTCCTGACAACTGAGATGTGTTTTCCCTCCCTGAATACATTTTGCCTTTTTATTTTGGCATCTTTCAAAATCACCTTTCAGTTTAGATAAAACAAACTAAACACTTAGATTCCTGTGTAGGAGTGAATGCTTTGAGTTTAACATAAAAAAGTTTATGCATTATGTTATATGTGAAAGTAATAAAAAATTCTATAAAAACTTAGGAATACAGATTTTTTTTTAATGCTGGTCAAACATTCCTGAGAATTCAGAGCATCCAAAAAAGCAGGAATCACTATATTCTCAAGCCTCCATGAAAACTTGTTTGTCCTTGTTGGAACCATTGCCATGATAAATATTAAGCTTGACATTTACCAGATACTAATACTTACGTTTTACCCTTTTCTGCTTATGATACCAACAAAGTAATTTTTTGTGAGTTCAAAAACAATGAAGATTATTTATTTTGCATTTCCTTCAGGTTCCTTTTGGTCATTCCACCTCCCTATACTTTCTAAAGCACCTCCTAAAATTCTTTAGACCCATTAGACTCTCTAAAAAAATGTTTTCTGTAGTGGGCTTGATTTCTAAATTTGGGGAAAATGCAACTCTAAAAATATTTTGTTAAGAGACTAAAAAGACTTTTTTAAGTCATAATAAAAGAATTTATTTGATTGGCAGGGGAAACAAAAAGTCCTCCATAAATTTATAGCAAGTAAATAGCTTTCTTTCTTTCATCATTAAAAAAAAATTCTTTTAAGAATTTCCTTTAATTATTTTAAATTTGCTAATTTATTTTTAATCTCTTTAGGTGGTTTATTAGTATTACACAGCCTTAGTCTTAGTTTATCTGAGTAATTTATAGGTGTATCTTCATTTAGCTCATCATCACCTGTGATTCTGGCATTTTATTATCTGTTCCCCAGAATTGTTGTTTCACTAAGGATGTATCTGCAGTTTATTTTTTTTTCTCTTACAGAAGTTCTCCTATAATCATAAGGAAATTCTTTTTATATATTAAATCCAAAAGGTGAATATTTGAGTATTTTTTCTGTCAGTCATTGGACATAACGGAGGAACATCTATTCCTGACATATATCTCTCTAAAATTAATTTAAACTTGCAATTAACTTTGCTCATGAGTCACCTTTATGCCAACTAAAGAAATCATTTGAGAGCTCATATCTGACATTTTGGGAAAAGCAAGCTGCCTTCTGCCCTTGCTTGACCCAGATAAATCCTACTTGTGAAGATGATTCATTTAAACATTATTTCATATAGATCATTTTATTTGCTGTTAATACATTCATAAATCTTCCATGTCATAATCTTGGTTTACAGAAAAAAAAGGCTGTCTGGAAGCTATACAGCTGTCCTTTGGGCCTTATGTCCCAGATGGGACATAAATATTATAGATTTTATTTGTGTAGTATAAAATCCAGTTTTTATTTGGAAGAACATTCTCACTTAGGGGTCAATAAATGTAGACACTCATCTCCTGTAATGAAGTACATGTATTTGGTCAGTTTTTCTTTTGGTACCACCAAATATATATTCCCTGAACATGAAGTAAGGACAATCCTCTTTTGCTCTTCTACCCCACACTCTCAATGACCAAATTATTCAGAAGAGAAGCATTTCCATTCTAAGAAATAAATCCCAAACTAAGAGTGCTGAGGGTTTTAAAAGCCATTTTCCCAAACATTACTTATGGTTCATCTGTTTGAGGAGAATATAATATAAGCAACTCTGCACCTTTTAACAAACAAGGATGCATACTTAGGCATTTTTAATAGAGACTCAAATGGCTTCAATGCCACACCTCATATAATATAATGGATTGAAAGTATTCATAAGTTTAATATCTTATTTATAAGAGGTATATGTGACTCAGAAAAAATATTTTAAAATAAATAGCAGGCCAAAATTTCCTCTTAGTGTGTTCTCTTTTCATCAAATAATTTTCAAGGCATGAAACATAATTCATTTGTTTGGGGAGAAAATCAGTCTCTTTTATCCATAATTTCATACTATTGTGAAGCCATATTAATAAATTTTTAGTATAGAAACTATACTTTTAGTAGGGCTCTCTGAAGAAAATGATTAAGACAACAAAAATTTAGAAAGAGATGTGATTATAAATTTGGAGCTAAGAATAACCTTGCTAATATATACAAAGGGATAGATTATTCTGCTACTCACTGTTGGGTGTTGATATCTGTTTGTTTTTACTCATGAATCAGCTTCTGTACTATAATTTCATGAGACCACTCCAGAAATTTTCTTTTTGCTCTATCATCAGCTTTAGCAAGTATCAAGTCAAGGTATGTTTCATTCTAAAGTCAAACAAATGTTCTTATGAACTTTACTATCATTTTCTTTTTAGACAGATATTTCTTCATAAAGTATGATGTCTCTGTTAAAATGTCTTATAATCAAAACATGGATTGGAGTTTAGCTTTTCAGTTTTTTTTTTATTTTGACATTAAGTGAATCAACATCACAAGGGCACAAAATTATATTTATATAGCAACTTTTCATCATTTTCCTTGCACAGTTTTAAATATTTCTAGAAAGTCTAAATCTTATCTTGCCTTAAGAAAAATTGAAATTTTCCTCCTTTATTTGGTGGTCATATTCTTAGGCCCTTTATTTTTAAGTAGGTGAACATTAATTCCTTATCTCACATTTAAGTTTGAGTGTTATTTTGCAGAATCAGCTTGTCAACAATGTATTTTTGTCCTGTAAGGTTTACTTTCTCTTCATATCAAACACATTTTTGTTCTTTACTTCATTGATTTAAAATTAATTTCTCCAGGTATATTGAACAAACTTGTGTTTTTGTCTTTAAAAAATAAATACACATATTTCCGCTTCATTTGATGAAATACTTAAAAATAGTGTCTAAACATAAAAGCCATTAGATTCTTTAGATAAAAAAATAACCTAAGAAAAATAATGAGAGTGGGAAAAATTAAAGTCAATATGAAGACAGCCTTTATAACCCACAGATTCTATTCTTTTGCTAAACTGAATGATTTGACATTTTAGGATATATGTGTGTGTGTACCTATATTAAACATAATTTTATTATATTTTAAATATATACATATTTAAATTATGTTATATATTTTATAATTAACAAAAATATTTTCCTACTATTCCACCCTTGAATAAGCAGTGATTTTTTCAACAAATATATATAGTCAAGCAATATATATATACACAGACATATATCTACATTGGTCACATCTAAAAATGTATGTGTAATAATTATTCCTTAGTCCATCATCTCTTTGACAGATCAGTAGAATGATTTCTTTTCAGCCCATTAGAATCATGGTACCCTAATAGAATAGATTTGAAATAAAATAATCTTAAAGTAATGACAGAAGAAATTAGAAGCAAGTAGAAATGATTGGCAATGACCATACATAAAGCAGTTAGCCCCAAATTAGCAGACACTAATAGTACAATGCACCTAGCAGAGAGTCCTTAAAACTAGCAGAGTAATGTGTGAATAGAGATCAGTTGCCCAACAGGAATCACAAGATCTGTGTGGAAAAGCATAACCTTCAACATCAGACTAGCAGTGATAAGTGGAGAAGTGTACCTAATAGAGATTAGCTATCTATCTATACTTTGTGGGGAATAAGCCCCAGTGTGATAACGTTATCATAAAATACTTAGTGTACAACAGAATTGGAGGTGGGAATTATACCTCCACAAGTATGTTCTGCACGCTCATTTTCCTCAATAAGATGTGTATATTTGTGGAATAAAGCCATGATTTATTAAGGGAAAATATTCTATTGTAAATTTTCTTTCTGTGCCCTAGAGCATAGCATTAATCTCTTTAATTTAAACTCATTGTGTCCTCTGGCTTACTAGGAGGCTTTTGAGATGTTTTTTTTTTTTTTTTGTGGGGAAGTGATCCCAAGTGGACATTAACCTGGAGTAACTATCCTGAGGATGCCAAGATATATGGGGATGCCATATATCTGTCATGAAGCAAATATTGTCCAAATGGAAAGGCAATTCTCAATTGTAAGTAAGATGTTTCTAATACTTCCAATTACAGATGGCATTATATTTATTTCATTAAGCTTTAGGATTTTGGAGAACCCTTAATGTAATATGTAATCACACATAAGAAGTTGGCCTGACTATATGAAAGGTTTAAAAGAAGTGATTGGAAAGTAGCTATTGTTTACCCTATGTTGTACAATTAGATAAATGCCATGTCATGGTCATCCAGCAGCATACAAACATATATACACAAATTCATATGTGTGTGTCCAGCATGTCTATTTCTATACTTGTCAGGTACATGTATATTTGCAGTTCATATATATTTTTCTAATATGTAAATATTGGATAAACACGGTAGATGAACTATAAGTTGGGTCTTGAACTAAAGAGCAAGGGATAACTAGGGGGGTTGCCTTTGGGAAATTTCAAAGTTCTTTTGATGTCCCCAAGATTTTCCTTGAAGTAAAGGACCATCTTTGTTATTGGTGTTTCTGTAGTTGTTAAAGATCTGCTTCTAGTAATGTATGGTTTTGAGTAAAGGAAAACCATGATATATAAAGAAACAAAATTAAGAATCTCCCAAAAGACAGGGAAGGATTGCATATTTGGCATGAGTATACTTTTAATACACTAAAAAACAGTAATTAAAAATCATTATAAAATATATCATTAAAGAACTACAGCATCAGATTGCTGGGAGCCACAATGCTGGAGTAACCATTAAGTTGCTATCACTCTCCCTTTTTGACCTCTTAAAAAACAGAAAATAACACCCCAGGAAAATCCTAGAGCAACAGAGTCATCAGAATAATGGGGTGGAGCAATCTCTTAGCCCAGGAAATTTGAAGGATTAGCAAAAAAGGTCACTAAGGTAAAAGGGGAAGACATTCCAGGACAACAAGTATCCCAGCAAGCTGGGGGCAAGACCCACCTCAGCAAACCATTAGGATATTCTGAGCCCCAGAGTGGTAGAGCAGGCAAAAACCAAGAATAAGACTCCCCTTCCCCCCACATGCCTTCACACAACCAGGGAAACCATCAGACTCCAGATTAGAGAAGCACCACTTATGCTAGTGCAGCCCTGGTGGAGCAGGAGTCCCAACAGCAGATTTCCATTCAATTCAGTACAGCCCCAGAAAACTAATTATGCTCTAGGGTCCAGACATCTTTGTATCACTGTGTGGCCCCAGGTTGGCAGGTATCCAGGATGATCCAAAGTGGGTAGGCATCCTCCAGTAGCCACGGCTTCTCAGTTTCAATGCAGCACCAAGAAAAAACTGATAAACCCCACCTGGCCTCAACACATGCAAGACACCACAATTAGGACCCCAGCTCAGCACCAGCTAAGCCGACATATCCATAGAGCTCCTAGCTGCCGGAACCTGAGGCTGCTAGCCCTCAGCAGCAAAATCCTGGGACAGTGCTTTCTATGTTCCAGCAGAAGAGTTCAGCTTCAAAAGTCAGGAAATAGGCAAAGATCATAAGCACGAAGTAGCAAAGAGCACAGATTATTATAGTGACAGGGAAGATCAAAACACAAACTCAGAACAGGACAACATTATCAAGATACCTACATCTGAAACCTCTATCAGAAACATGAATTGGTCCCAAGACCAAAGAGCCTTCTTGGAAGAGCTCAAGAAGGATTTTTAAAAGTCAAATAAGAGAAATAAAAGAAAAATTGGGGAGAGAAATAAGAGATATGAAAGAGAGAATCAATCTTGTAGGGGGAGGAGACAAGATAGCATTGTAGAAGCAGGAAAACTCTGTGCGCTCCACCCATAACCACCTCAAATACCTATAAAAAATGACTCTAAACAAACTTGAGAGCTACATAACCCATAAAGTAAAAGAGAGAAACAAATAAACCCACAGAAGGCAGCCCAGCAGACTGACAGGTAGGGTTCATCACCGTGCACTTGGAGCAGAGTATAAGCCTCTGCTTTTAGCCCCTGGCGGGCCCAACCAGCAGCTGAAGCAGAATTTGGGAAAGCATATCACCAGCAGCTGTGGTGTTTACAGAATTATCAACCCATAAATGCCAAAGACAAAGTGAGAGGTCAGTGTAGACTTTGGAAACAGGGGGTCCAGGAGGGTGGTGCAGCCTCTACCCCCAGATGGAGAAGTGGCTAATGAGTGGCAGTGTTATAGAAATGTAAATTTTTAAGATCTTCCTTCCCCCTAGGTTAAGTGCATTTGGAGCCTGTGGTAGGAGGCCTGTTTTTCAGGAATGCCCGCACCTTGGTGTTTTGTGATTGGGCAATGAATGGGTCAAGAGGGTTGTTACATTCTCTGAGCCAGGAGAAGGCTATATAAGCCCTGATGAGAGGCTTTGCTTTGGGGCTCACTTTGAGAAGTGTGTGATTTGACCAGATGAGACTCTGGGCAGCCGTTGAGAGTCCCCTCACTTTGAAAACCTGGATGTTGATGCCTCCTTCTCTGGTAACTGTGATTTGGTATGGATGTAATGGTTGGACAGTTTGGAAGCCCATTTGCTTGATCAGTTTCTCTGTCTTTTGACTTCTGTCTGTATACCCTGAAGTTCAGGGTGATGACCTTTTTTCTCTGAACTAGGTAAACGATGTATGTTTTATTGTTTAAAAGTAAGTTTGTTAATCCATTTTGAGTTGCTTTCCTTTAGAAAAGCCAATCTAAGAATCTGTGTTGGCAGCCACCCTGGGGATGCTGGGGTGCTTGTTGCTATAGGCGGCCACTGCCATGTGTCCACTTCAGAGCTCCTGGACTACAGATTGCAGGAGGACCAAGCAACCAGTCTGAGGGGTAATCACTGTTGACTTAACCTGCTTGAATCTGTATTGTTGTCTAGGGTGGAGGTCCTGGGGTGTGGGAACAGGTGCCAGAGACATTGGAGGCTTCAGAGAGTGTACCCAACTAATAGCTCTGACAGTTGCAAAAACCCCAGCAATTTGGGACAAAGCTCTCCTCTATGGAAACAGTGTTCTACTGTGGCAAAAAGCGCAAAATTCAAGTAATTGAGGAAGAAAAGAAAACAAAGAAAGCACAGCAATTCAACTTTAGGCTCCTATTTTGGGAACAAAAAGGATCAAACATGGAACAGGAGGAAGACAACGAAGTCAGAACTCCTGTGCCAAAAGCTTCCAAGAAAAATATGAACTGATTACAGGCCATGGAGAAGCTCAAGAAGGATTATGAAAACCAAATAAGAGAAGTGGAGGAAAAATTGGGAAGATAAGTGGGAATAATGCAAGAAAATCATGAAAAGAAAGTCAACAACCTGACTGAAGAAAATAACACCTTAAAATAATCACCTAACTCATATGGTAAAAGAGGCTCAAAAAGACAATTGGGAGAAGAATGCCTTAAAAAGCAGAATTGGCCAGATGGAATAACAATATCAAAAGCTCACTGAAGAGAATAATTCCTTCAGAATTAGATTGGAGCAAATTAGAAGCTAGTGATTTTGTGAGAAATCAAGATACTATTAAACAGATCCAAAATAATGAAAAAGTAGAAAGCAGTGTGAAATATCTCATTGGAAAAACCACTGACTGGAAAATAGATGCAGGAGAGATAATTTAAAAATTATTGGACCACCTGAAAGCCATGATCAAATAAAGAACCTAGAAAACGTCCTTCAAGAAATTTTCAAGGAAAATTGCCCTAATGTTTCAGAAAAAGAGAGAAAAATAGAGGCTGAAAGCATTTACCAATCACCTCCTGAAAAAGATCCCAAAAAGAAAACTCCTAGGAATATTATATCCACATTCCAGAGTTCCCAGATCAAGGAGAAAATATTACAAGCAGCCAGGAAGAAACAATTTCAGTATTGTGTTATTACAATCAGGATAACTCAGGACCTGGCAGCACTGAGGGATTGAAGGGCTTAGAATATGATACTCTGGAGGTCAAAGGAGCTCAGAACAAATGCACACAAGCACACACACACACACACACACACACACATATATATATATATAATCTATATAAGAGGATATATGAACATATGAATATATATATATATACATATGTGAATGTGTGTATATGTGTACAGCTATACATAGACAGCGGACACAGGACCAATTGAATAGGAAGAGATGATAGTTAAAAGGTGAAATTGAGAGGTGAGAGAGGAATATAATGAGAGGAAATGAGGAGAAATCGAATGGGGTAAATTATCTCATACAGAAGAGGCAAGGGGAAACTGTAAAAATGGAGGGGAAGAAGAGGAAGGCAAAAGGAAATGAGTCAACCTTATTCCCATTGAATTTGGCTTAGGGAAGGAATGACACACAGACTAAATAGATTATCTCACCCTACAGGAGAGTAGAGGGGAAGGGGATGAGCAGGAGGATGATCAAGGGGAAAGGAGGGCAGGTTGTGGGGGAGGAAAGTTAGAAACACACACTTTTGAAAAGGTACAGGGTCAAAGTAGAGGATATAACAAGTAGGGAGAAGGATAGGATTGAGGGAAATATTTTCAGGCTTTCACAATATATTCACTATGGGAATGTTTTGTGTAGCTACACATGTATAACTTATATGGCATTGCTTACCCTCCCAGTAAGGTTGGGTGATGAGGGAGGAGGAGAACAAATCTGGAATTCAAAGTTTTAAAATCATGTTTAAAAATATATTATCATTATATTTTTTCCATGCAACTGGAATTAGGCATCCATAGGCACTGGGGTACAGAGATCCATCATGCCTTACAATAAATTCAGAGGGGGGGATGGGAAAGGATATAGGAGAGTAGATTGGGGGGGGGTATACAGTGGAATTGCTGTTTTGGTGTGGTGGGTAGGGGAAAGCCGGGAGAAAATTTGTAATTCAAAATCTTGTGGAATTGAATGATATAAACTAAAAATAAATATAAAATTTAATTAAAAAAAAGAAAGAGTTAACAGCTTGGAAAAGGAAGAACAAAAAATGACTAAAGAAAACAACTGCTTGTGTTGTTAGATGGCAAAGTGAATAGAGCAGCAGCCCTGGAGTCAGTTGGACCTGAGTTCAAATGCCGCCTCAGTCACTTAGCACAAAAACTAGCCATGTGACCTTAGGCTAGTCAATTAACCCCAATTTCCCTACCTTCCCCCTTCCAAAAAATAATAGTAATAATAATAAGATGAAGAAAACAACTTCTTAAGGAATACAATTGGTTAAATAGAAAAGGAGGAAGAAAAATATCCACTGAAGAGAAGAATTACTTAAAAAGCAGAATTGACCAAATGAAAAAGGAGGTAAAAAGCTAACTGAAGAAAACAATTTGCTAAAAATTAGAATTGAGGAAGTGGAAGCTGATGAGACTCTATGAGACAACAAGAACCAATCAAACAAAATTAAAAGAATGAAAAATTGAAGAAAACACCAAATACTTCATTGGGAAAAAAAATAAAAACAACTGGACTGTAAAATAGATGAAGGAAAGAGAATTTAAGAATTATTTATCTAACTGAAAGTCATGATCAAAAAATGAGCCTAGGGAGCATCTTTCAAGAAATTATCGAGGAAAACTGCCCTGAGAACCTAGAACAAGAGAATAAAATAGTCATTGAAAGATACCCCCTATCACCTCCTGAAGCAGATCCCAAAATGAAAATACCAGGGAATATTGTAGCTAAATTACAGAATTATCAGGTCAAAGGGAAATAATGCAAGTAACAGAAAGAAACAATTTAAAAATCATGGGATGACTTTCAGGTTTACAAAGGACATAGTTGCTTCTATATTCAAGTATCTGAGGGCTTGGAATATGATATTCCATTAGGCAAAGGAGCTTAAATTACAACCAAGGTTCAACTACCCAGAAAAATTGAGCATAATATTTCAGAAGAGGAAATGGAAATTCTATGAAAGAAAGGACTTCCAAACATTCCTGATGAAAAGAACAGAGCTCCACAGAAAATTTTGTCTTCAAATACAAGCTTTAAGAGAGGTGCAAAAACATAAACAGGAAAGAAAACAATGCTACTCAATGAGGGTAAGCTATTTCATCCTTGCATGGGAAGTTGATACTTGTAACTCTAGAGAATTGTATCTTTATTATAACACTTACAAGGAGTATACATAGACAATGGGTTTAGGTAGTTGATTTTGATATAACGATTAAAAATAATAAATAAAAGGTTAAAAATGATTTTTTCTGAGAAAAGAGGAGCGGTAGAGACAGAAAAGAGAACATTACATCAAATGAATAGGCACAAAGAACTTACAGTAGAGTGAAAAAAGGAGGGAGTTAAGCATTGTTTGAATCTTACTCTCATCGGATTTGACTCAAAGAGAAATTAGCATATGCCTTACTTGGTTATAGACATTTATCTTGCCTGGTAGGAAGTTGGAGAGGAAAGGGGAAATAAAAGGGAGATGGGGCTGATAGAAGGGAGGGCATATTGAGGGAGGCAGTGGTCAGAAGCAAAACACTTGTGAAGAGGAAAAGGAAAAAGGGACAGAGAAAAACATAAACATGGGGAAATTGGATGGAGAGAAAGATACAGTTAATAATCATAAATGTGAACATGATGGGATGAATACTCCCATAAAACAGAAGCCAATAGCAGAAGAAATTAAAAACCATAATCCAATAATATGTTGCTTACAAAAATACATTTGAAGCAGGGAGATACACAGAGTAAAGATAAGAGATTATTGCAAAATATATTATACTTCAGCTGAAGTAATAAAAAAAGAAAAAGAAAACAGATGATATATATGATATATCTATATCATACTATATGATATATAGTAAACCTGATGTCAAAGCAAAAGCAGAAATAGACTTTATTAAAAGAAATAAGGAAGAAAAGTACATCTAGCTAAAAGGCATCATAGATAATGAAATGATTTCAATAGTAAACATACATACTCCAAGTGGTATATCATCAAAATACTTAGAGGAAAAAGTAAGTAAGTAATAGCAAGAAATAGATAGCAAAACTATACTAATAGGGAATTTCAACCTCTCCCTCTCAGAACTAGATAAATCTAACCATAAAGCAAACAAACAAAAAAGAAGTTAAGGAGATGAATAGAATTTTAGAAAAGTTAAATATAGTTGACCTCTGGAGAAAATTGAATGGGGACAAAAAAGGAAAACATATTTTTCTTGGTTGCAAATGGTACCTATACAAAAATTGACCATGTTTTATAGCATAAAATCCTCACAACCCAATACAGAAAATCAGGCATATTAAATATATCCTTTCCAGATCATGATGCAATAAAAATTACATGTAATAAAGGGTCATAGAAGGATAGACTAAAACTTAATTGGAAACTTAATAATCTAATTCCAAAAAATGAGTCAAAAAACAAATAGAAACAATCAATAACTATATCCAAGAGAATAACAGAAATAAGACAACATATCAAAGCTTATGGGATATAGCCAAAGTAGTTCATAGGGGAAATTTTATATCTTCAGATATGTTTACATGAATAAAATGGAGAAAAAGGAGATCAATGAATTGGGCATCAACTAAAAAAAGCTAGAAAAAGATCAATTTAAAAATCCTCTATTAAATAACAAATTAGAATTTCTGAAAATCATTGGAGAGATTAATAAAATTGAAATCAAGAAACCCATTGAACTAATAAATAAAACTAAGGGCAGGTTTTATGAAAAATAAAATAAAATAGACAAACCTTTGGTTAGTTGATTAGAAAGAAAGAAGATCAATTTACCAGTATCAAAAGTTAAAAGGGTGAATTCAACACCAAAGAATAAATGAAAGGAGTTATTAGGAGCTATTTTGCCCAACTGTATTTCAATATATCTGACAATCTTAGTGAAATGGATGAGTAAATACAAAAATATAAATTGTCCAGATTGACAAAGAAGGAAATAAGATACTTAAACAACCCCATTTTAGAAAAAATAAATTGAACAAACCATCAACGAGCTAAGAAAAAATCTCCAGGGCCAGATGGATTCTCAAGTAAATTCTAACAAACTTTTAAAATAATAATTAATTCCAATACTATAAAAACTATTTGAAAAAGTAGGTGGAGTCCTACAAAATCCTTTCTATGATACTGATATAGTGCTGATACATAAGCTGGGAAAAGACAAAACAGAGAAAGAACATTATAGAAAAATCTCCCTAATAAACATTGATGAAAACATAATAAAATAAAATAGTGAAGAGTTTACAGTAACTTATTTTGAAGAAAAAATACTATGACAAAGGTGGATTTCTACCAGGAATGCATGGTTGGTTTAATATTATGGAAAGTATCAATGTAATTGGTCATATTGATAACAAAATTAACTGAAATCATATGAGTATTTCAATAGTTGCAGAAAAAAAGCTTTTGACAAAATACACCACACATTCATATGAAAGATACCAGAGAGGATAGGAATATATGGAATTTTTCTTAAAATGATGAGTTGATCTATTTAAAACCATCAGTAAGCATCATATATTGTGGAGATAACCTGGAAGAATTTCCAATAAGATAAACAGGGAAACAGGGATATCCACTATCATCTCTGTTAATTGATATTGCATAAGAAATATTAACTTTAGTAATAAGAGAAGAAAAAGAAATTGATGGAGTTAGAATAGGCAATGAAGAAACAAAGCTATCACTTTTGCAGATAATGTGATGCTATATTTAGAGAATTCTAAAGAATCCACTAACATATCCTTGAAATGATTAATAAATTTAGTAAAGTTGCAGAATATAAAATAAACTCACATAAATCATTTGCATTTCTATATATTATAAACAAAGTCCAACAGTAAGAGATAGAAAGGGAAATTCCATTTAAAGTAAGTGCAAACATAATAAAATATTTGGGAGTCTACTTGCCAGGACAATTTTCACACAAATAAAGTCAGATCTAAATGATTTGAAAAATATTGGTTGCTCATGGATAGGCTGAGGTAATATGATAAAAACAATAATTCAACCTAAAATAATTTACTTATTTAGTGCCATTCCAAACAAACTACCAAAAAATTATATAGATTAAAAAACCCTACAAAATTTTTCTGGAATAACAAAAGGTCCAGAATATCAAGGGAAATAATGAAAAGAAATGCAAGGGAAAATGGCCTATCCATACCAAATATAAAACTGTATGTTAAAGCAGCTATTATCAAAACTTCATTTTGGCTAAGGAAAAGAGGCTAGGTATACAAGGTACAGGAGTCAATGACTATAGTAATCTACCCTCTGATAAAGGCAAAAACTCTAGCTCCTGGGATAAGAACTCTTTATTTAACAAAAACTTTTGGAAAACCTCTTAAATAGTATGGTAGAAACTAGGCATAGACCAACCTCTTTTACTCTATACCATGATAAGGTCAAAATGGGTACATGATTTAGACCTAAGGGTTGAGACTATAAGCAAATTAGTAGAGCAAGGAATAGTTTACCTGTCAGATCTACAGAGAAAGGGAAAATTTGTGACCAAACAAGAGAAAGAGAACATTATGAAATGCAAAATGTTTAACTTTGATTACATTAAATTATGAGGATTTTGCACAAACAAAACCAATGCAAGCAAGATTAGAAGGGAAGAAGAAAGCTTAGAAATAATTTTTACACCCAGTGTCTCTGATAAAGGCTTCATTTCTAAAATATATGGAGAACTGAGTCAAATTTATAAAAATATAAGTCATTTCCCAATTGACAAATGGTCAAAGGGTATTATAATGGTAAGCAAAATAGGATTTTTTGCTGTTTTTCTGGATTGAGCTTTAGCTAATCAAGTGCCTTTGAGTCTTGCCATTGATTGCATATGGAGTTTTTGATTGGAAACAATATTCATTGTATTGTTTTAATAGGTCTAAGAGAATTTGAATATCTTCCCTGCCCCTTAGTAGGTCAAATGTAATGAGAGCCCATGGCGGGGGGAGTTTGCAAAAACTTTGGAACAGGAAGGAGCTGATACGAGCAACAGCACAGTTGGGAACAGGCTGAACTGAGAGAGAAAATATTTGTGATGTTGGCACTCTGTTGTTCTGTATTGATTTCTCAGACAGAAACCCTGTCTGTTCATCTGTGTTGGTTTCTCAGGCAGAACCCTTGTCTCTAGTGCTGTATTGGTTTCTCAGTTAGAAAAGTGAATTGAGATGATTTCACTGGGAAATGCGTGTTAATATTGTTGGAGCCATAGATTTGTTTTCCTAGAAACAGAAACTGTGGAGCTTGGGGTAGAGTAGTCCCTGTGATATGAGATATGGAACAGGATTAGAGAACTACCTACATGAGAATCCAGGTAAGAGGTTAAAGTGGTCAGTCCATGGAGGGGGAGCTGTGGGATTTGAAAGCCAATCGTGAGTCAAGATGAAAGAAGACTTTACTTTGGGTATTCTGTGTTGACTGATGAGATTTGTGATTTACCATGAACTAGGGGTGGATGGTGTTTCTATTTTCTGGTATCCCTTAAAAATGACTATAAGATATACTGAATGTTCTGTTTTGTTTAAGACTATATGACCACCTTAGTATCAAGTTATTTTGTTGTGAATGTTATGCTTTAGTTTGTTGAATGTTATGCTTTAGTTTATTGCTGAAAAATAGAGACTTCATTATACTATGCGATTAAACCCTTAAAGTTATTCACAGCAGCAGTCCTCAGGAGAGCTGCTCATGATTGGCTTTGCAGATATAAATAGGAAGTTTTCAACTGAAGAAATTAAAGCGATCTATAGTCATATGAAAAAATGCTATAAATCATTCTTAATTAGAAAAATGCAAATTAAAACAACTCCGAGGTACCACATCACACCTATCAGATTGACTAACATGACAAAGTGGGAAAATGATACACATTAATGCTGTCTTGGTAAAGTTGTTAATTGATCCAAATATTCTAGAGAGCAATTTGGAATTATGCCCAAAGTGCTATAAAACTGCATCTTCTTTGATCTAGGAATACCACTGTAAGGTCTGTATTCCAAAAAGGTAATAAAAACGTGAAAAGGACCAACATGCACAAAACGATGTACTGCAATTCTTTGTGTGGTGGCCAAGAATGGGAAATTGAGGGATTGTCCTTCAATTGGGGAATGGCTGAACAAGTTGTGGTATATGAATGAAATGGAATACTATTGTTTCATAAGAAATGATGGAACATGTATTACCTATATCATAATCTATACTATCTTTGGGAGAAGGAAGTGGAGGGACAGAGAAAATGTAGGACTAAAAATCTTATAGAAATGAATGCTAAAAACTAAATATATATATATATATATAATAAAAAAGAAATATAACATCAAAAAAAGTAAAAGGGCTTATCATGCAGAAAAGATAATCACTATGTATTCTCCTGTGATATTTTGGTTTATTAAGAGAATTTGATTAAAAAATATTCTTGACCTGTACTTTGACCCCCACTTGTGAGCTTTTGTGAAAATATGGAGAAGAATCACACAGAATGAGAAAGCAGGAATGTGTTACCATTTGACTTAGTGAAGAGGATACTAATATCAGTGAGTCACAGATCTACTATAAGTATTGGAGATGCTGGGACATGACAACAACAGTAACACAATCTGCCTTATATGCTTTACAATTTACAAAATGCTTTCTTTATAGCAATGTGCAATCTAAGTTTCATTAAAGTTGGTAAAAGTGAAGTTCAAAGAGGTTAACAAGTTTCTCAGACTAATATAGTTGGTAAGTAAGAGAGCTGAAACTAGGAAGACCTCTATTCTGACCCAAATACTTATCTCTTCTTAATATATCTCAGTCTCTCTATGTAGAAACTCATAAATTTGATGATTAAGTTGATTAGGGTTGGCAAAAATCTTATCATATGTCTATGTTACATTGAATTATACTTTGTTTTAATGCATTAAACATGTTAAGCTATGTAATAAGAATGTAAATTTTAAAGATCTTCCCTGCCCCTAGGCTAATGTGCACCTGAAGCCTGGGGTGGGGGAGGCTTGTTTTTCAGTAGATACTTCTTGATTGGCCAGTGAGTCTATAAGGTTGTTACATTCTCTGAGCCAGGAGAAGGCTATATAAGCCCTGATGTGTAGCTTTGTTTTTGGGACTCACTTTGAGAAGTGTTCTGTGATTTGATCTGGATTCTGGGAAGCCGTTGTTGAGAGTCCCCCGGCTTTGAAAAACCCAGAACGTGGAAACTCAGATGTTGACTGGGTATGGATGTAATGGTTGGACAGTTTGGAAATCTGTCTACTTGATGTTTCTGTCTTGATAATTATGCCTGTATACTTTGAGGTTCAGGGTGCTGACCTTTTCTCCTGAACAAGGTAAACGATATATGTCTGACTGATTAAAGTAAGCTTGTTAACCCATTTTGAGTTGCTTTGCTTTAACAAAGCAGATCCAAGAACCTGTGGTAGCTGCAAACCCTGAGGACGCTTGGGGTGCTTGCTGCTACAAAATGGCGTCATGAACAGGATCTGCAGAGTAAAAGGAAAGTATGGGGACTGGGATAATTGTTTGTCTCCCAGTTGTGGTAGCTGTGATTCTGTGGAGCTGGGGAGCAGGAGAGAAGAGTGGCCTGCATGCAGACTTCGCTGAGCTGAGAGCAGGAATGGTGAGCTGCCTGCATCGGGACCTGGGCAGAAGCCAGGAGCGGCTGCCGCCTGCGGGAGGAGAAGGAGCCCAGGAGTTCGGAATTCAGCCACCGGAAAAGATAAGAACTGAGCAGCAAAGCAGGGGCACTGAGTGTGTTTCCTGGCTGCTTCCCACAGTTTGGGACCCAGGGGGAGGATGGACTTGTGACTATGGTGGGTGGGATGAAGTGCCTTGGATCCCCAGGGACCCCACCTTGTTGGTTTTGTTGCCCAGCCCCCTCTCTGTGCTGGGAAGCTGGGGCTGGAGCCGTGTGAGGGGAAGGACACTCCCCTCCCCCCAGAACTTTATTTGAACTCTTGTTTTGAACTGAAGTGATAATGGTGATAATGCTATGTACTTTGTGTTTGTTTAAGGGCCAGTGGCCACTTTGGTAACTTTAGTTCTGTACTTTGAAAATGTGACCTAAGAAATATTCAGAGCTAATTCAAAAGTAAATTGTCTATGCTATGGGCATGAAAGATCTTGGGGCCGAATGTAATAAGAATGTAAATTTTAAAGATCTTCCCTGCCCCTAGGCTAATGTGCACCTGAAGCCTGGGGTGGGGGAGGCTTGTTTTTCAGTAGATACTTCTTGATTGGCCAGTGAGTCAATAAGGTTGTTACATTCTCTGAGCCAGGAGAAGGCTATATAAGCCCTGATGTGTAGCTTTGTTTTTGGGACTCACTTTGAGAAGTGTTCTGTGATTTGATCTAGATTCTGGGAAGCCGTTGTTGAGAGTCCCCTGGCTTTGAAAAACCCAGAACGTGGAAACCCAGATGTTGACTGGGTATGGATGTAATGGTTGGACAGTTTGGAAATCTGTCTACTTGATGTTTCTGTCTTGATAATTATGCCTGTATACTTTGAGGTTCAGGGTGCTGACCTTTTCTCCTGAACAAGGTAAACGATATATGTCTGACTGATTAAAGTAAGCTTGTTAACCCATTTTGAGTTGCTTTCCTTTAACAAAGCAGATCCAAGAACCTGTGGTAGCTGCAAACCCTGAGGACGCTTGGGGTGCTTGCTGCTACAAGCTACTACTATAAAGAATGCTGTTCTTGCTGTCACAGTAGTGACCACCTATATTCAGAACATTCTTTGATCTCAGAAACTCAGGCTAATAGCTATTATTGTATTGGAGATACTTTGACCAATATGTTTCTTATTCCTTTTTTCCAATTCATTCCTAAATATGAGAATTGTTTCTGCAAAGTGCCAAATGTATTTGAGAATAGGTTAGGAGAACATAACCAATGATACTTAAACATAATAAAGATCAACTCTTACATTAGTATATAGAAATATCTCAGTTCTTCAGTATACTTTATAAGTTTCTGGGGAAGAAAAAAATCATCTAATGCTAAACTTTCTCATA
The DNA here is from genome assembly GCF_028583685.1 of Petaurus breviceps papuanus. Lineage (NCBI taxonomy): Eukaryota > Metazoa > Chordata > Mammalia > Diprotodontia > Petauridae > Petaurus > Petaurus breviceps. The sequence continues at coordinate 7,108,585 of NW_027187332.1, read as the reverse complement.
ACTTTTTTTTCATTTTTGTAATTTTACATTTAATTTTAATTTTATTTTTCTCAATTATATGTTAACAAAAAAATATTTGTTTTTTTTCTTAATGCTGAGTTCCAAATTCCCTCCCTCCTTCTTACCCTCACCCCTCATTGAGAAGGCAAACAATTTGATGCAGATTATATATGTGCAAGTCATTTAAAATATTTCCATATTAGCCATGTTGCAGAACAAAAACACACACTCCCCCCAAAAGAAAAACAAAGTAAACAAGTTTGCTTCATTAATAATTCAGACATTATCGGTTCTTTGTCTAGAGGTGGATGACATTTTTTCATCACAAAATCCTTTGAGTTTGTCTTGCATTTTGTATTGATAAGAATAGCTAAATCATTCACAGTTGATGATTACTACTGTTACTGTGTGCAATGTTCTGTTTCTATGCAAATTCAGACTGTATTAGTTCATGTAATACTTCTCATGTTTGTTTGAAGCCATCCTATTTATCATTTTTTTATAGAACAATAGCATGTCATTCATTTTCCAATTGATTGGCATGTGCTCAATTTCCAATTCTATGCCTCCACAGAAAGAACTGATATAAACATGTTTTCATGCATACATTTTCTTTTTTCTTTGATCTCTACAAAAACTGATAGTTTTATTTCCTCATTCCCTATTCTAGCCTTAAAATTCACTTTCTTCTCTTATTGCTATAGCTAGTATTTCTATAACAATACCGAATGACAGTGGTGAAAATGTGCATCTTTTCTTCACCCTTTTAGGTTTCTACTTTATTCTTACTTATTGTAAGGAAAGCTCCATTTATGCCTGTGATTTTTAGTGTTTTTAATAGGAATGACTGTTGTATTTTGCCAAAAGCTTTATCTGCATCTTTGAGATAATCACATGACTTTTAAAAATTATTTTATTTATTTTTAGTTTTCAACATAAGTCTTAAATTTTCTTTCCCTCCCTCCCCACTTCCTCCCCAAGTCTGCATGCAATCTGATATAGACTCTGCACATACATTCTTATTAAACACATTTTCACATTAGCCTTGTTGAATAGGGAAATATAACAAATGGGAAAACCATGAGAAAGAAAAAAGAAAGAAAGAAAATAGTCTGCTTCACTCTGCATTACAACTCCCCAGTTATTTCTCTGCATATGGTTGGCATTTTCCATCATTACTCCTTTGAAATTGTTTTAGGTCCTTGTATTGCTGAAAAAGGTTAAGTCTATCAAACTCAGCCATTGCACACTGTGGTTGTTACTGTATATAATGTTCTCCTGGCTCTGTTGACCTCACTCAGCATCAGTTCACATATGTCTTGCCAGGTTTTTCTGAAGTCTGCCTGTTCATCATTATAGCAGAAAAGTATCCCATTACATTCATATATCACAACTTGTTCAGTCATTCTGCAATTGATGCAGATTTCCACTTCTTGAGGGTGAATTGTGTATGCAAATGAAGAAGCTAGGAAAAGAACAAATTGAAAATCCCCAATTAAATACTAAACTAGAAATAGTGAAAACCAAAGGAGAGAGGCTATGGTCTTTGGGTGTATAAAATACTAGTTTTCTATAATCGTTGACTACTAGGTTTTGTGTCCCTAAGCTATCCAACTAATCTACCCCTCTATTTCTTAGCCAGTATCAAGTTGTGTTGATGATTGCTGATTTATAATACAAATTAAAATCTGGTATGGCTAGGTCACCTTCCCTAGCATTTCTTTTCATCAATTCCTTTCATATTTTGGACTTTTGTACTTCCAGATGAATTTTGATATTATTTTTTCTAGCTCTATAAAATAATTGTTCAGTAGTTTGATTGGAATGGCAGTGAATAAATAACTTAATTTTGGTAGAATTGTTATTTTAATAATATTTGCTTGGCCTCTCCCTGAGTAACTGGTGTTCCAATTTAGATCTGACTTTATATGTGTGAAAAGTGTTTTGTAATTATGTTCATATAGTTCCTGGGTTTGTTTTTGCTGGTAGACTCCCCAATATTTTATAATATCTGTCGTATCTTGTAGCAGCAAGTACCCCAAGTGTTCTCAGGGTTTGCAGCTACCACAGGTTCTTGGATCTGCTTTGTTAAAGGAAAGCAACTCAAAATGGGTTAACAAACTTACTTTAATCAGTCAGACATATATCGTTTACCTTGTTCAGGAGAAAAGGTCAGCACCCTGAACCTCAAAGTATACAGGCATAATTATCAAGACAGAAACATCAAGTAGACAGATTTCCAAACTGTCCAACCATTACATCCATACCCAGTCAACATCTGTTAGCTTTTGTACCTCCTTTTCCATTTGACCAATTTTACTTTTTAAGGAATTGTTTTCTTCAGTGATATTTTTCCACATTTTCTCAATTGCATTAAAAAAATTGATCGATTTTTCTTCTACCTCTCTAATTTGACTTTTACAATATTTCTTGAGTTCCTCCAAGATTGCTTTTTGGGCTTCAAACCAGTTCACATTCCTTTTTGAGATTTCAGATGTGGGTATAGTGTCAATGATGTACTTTTCTGAACTAATATTTTGATCTTCTTTCTCCCCATAGTAAGAATTTATAGTCTTTGGCTTTCTAATTTATTTATTTTTCTCACTGTGACTACCTTTTTTCTGGCTTTTAAAGTATGTCTATGCTTCTAGAGCACAGGTTGCTCTATCCCATGCTTCTTGTTTAGGTAGCTAGATGTCTGGTTACTGGCTTTGTGTGCTGTTGGTCTCTGGTTCTGGCAGCTGGAAACTTTATAATGCTGTAGCTTACCTGCCAATGTGATATGTGAGAGGTGCTACCTCAGAGTTAATTGTAATTTTCATTTGTCCAATTAATAGTGATTTAGAGCATTTTTATGTGACTGAAAACTGCCTATTTCATATCCCTTCATGTCCTATTTCATATCCTTTCATATCTATTTCATATTCTTTGACCATTTATTTGAGAAATAACAGATGCATTTGAGATATCAGAGATAAATATGTGAAACCATGCATTTTAGAAATGAAGATTTTATCACAGATACTTGCTGCAAATTTTTTCCCCAGTTTTTGCTTTCCTTATAATTTTGATTGCATTGGTTTTGTTTCTGAAAATTCTTTTTCATTTTATATAATCAAAATTATCCATTTAAGATTTTGTATTATTGTTTCTTTATTTCTTTGGTCCTAAATTCTTGCTTTATCCATAAATCTGACAGAGAAACTATTTTTTTTGTGATAATTATCATCCTTGATGTGTAAATCACACATCCATTTTGACCTTATCTTTGTATGCAGTGGAGATGCTTATCTATACCTAGCTTCTGCCATATTATTTTCCTCTTTTCCAGGCAGTTTTTGTCAAATAAAGGATTCTTGTTCCAAATGATTGGATTTTGAGATCTATTATTTGCTATATTACCATGGTGATTTACTATAATGTAATTCATACCTAATCTATTCCTCTGATCCAGCACTCCATTTCTTATACAGTACCAAGTTGTTTTGATAATTACAACTTTGTAATACCTTTTGAGATCTGGTATAGTTAGACCACCTTTTTGAAAGTTGTTTCCCTTCATATTTTTGAGCTATTATTTTTCAAGGTAAATTTTATTATTTATCTAACTCTATAAAAGAATTTTTGACATTTTGGTTGGTATGGCACTGAATAAATACATTAGCTTAGGTAGAATTGTTATTTTTTATTATATTTGCTCAGTTTATGCATGAACAATTAATATTTTTCCAATTGTTTAGATTTTATTTTATTTGTGTGAAAATGGTTTTATATTTGTGTTCATGTAATTCCTGGGTTTGTCTTGGAAGGTAAACTCCCAAGTAGTTCATATTGTCTAAATTTATTTTAAATGGAATTTCTCTTTCTGTTTCTAGATGCTGGACTTTCTTGGTAATATCTAGAAATGTTAATGATTTATATGGATTAATATTGTATCCTGCAACTTTGCTAAAGTTGTTAATAATTTCAAGTAGTTTTTTTAGTTGATTCTCTAGGATTTACTAAGGATTATTTATCTTCTGCAAAGAGTGGCAGTTTTGTTTACTCATTACCTATTCTAATTCCTTTGATTTTTTTCTTCTCTTATTGCTATATCTGACACTTCTTTAATAACATACAACACATGTAAAAATGGCCCATTTTGCTTCACCCTTGATTGTATTGGGAAGGCTTCTAGCTTATTCCCATTACAAATAATGCTTACAGTTGGTTTTAGATAAATATTACATATCATTTTAAGATAAGCTTCATTTATTTTTATGCTCTCTAATATTTTAATAGGAATGAGTGCTGTATTTTGTCAAAGTTTTTATCTGCATCCATTGAGATAATCATATAATTTCTGTTTTTTTATTAATATGGGTAATTGTGCTAATACTGATGGTAAATAATTTAAAGAATTGTCTTCTTCATGAACTTTTGTACCTCTTCTACTATTTGGTGGATTCTCTTTTTTAAATAATTATTTTCTTTAGTGAATTTTTATATCTATTTTTCCATTTTCCAATTCTGTCTTTTATGCTATTTTCCCTATGGTAGAATTTTGTGCCTCTTTTCATTTGGTCAGTTCTGTTGTGTTGTTTTTTTTTTTTAAGATGTTACTTTCTTCAGTATTTTTTTTTTGCTACTTTAACCGAGCTATTGTAACTCATATTTTTCTCTCATTCTCATTTTTTTCTAGTTGTCTATCTAATTATCTTAGTTTATTTTTAAAATCATTTTTGCTCTTCTAGGAATTCTTATTGGAGTTATATTCAATTCACCTTTTTCTTTCTTTTAACGCTTTGCTTATTGCTTCTTTAACATCATCCCCTCCCTCATTTATTTCTTTATCTTTCCCTTTCACCATCCTAACTTGTTACAGTCAGGTCCTTTTTTTATCATTTATTCATTTTTGGTCTATTTCTTATCTTTTAACTTTGTTCTAAAGTGAGACACTGATCACCTGGGAAAGGGAAGGCACTGTGTCAAGCATCAGGCTTTTTTATGCTGCTGTTTTCAGACCTAGTTCTGGGTGACTATAAGATTTTCATTCTTCAAGGTGGTATGACACATGGAAAGATGTGCTCACTGTCCTTTCCAGCCTCTGCTTTTTTATTTATCCAGAAAGAGAAATTTTTCCCCTGTTGCCACCAGTGTTAGCACTGCAGGATTTGTTTTGTGCTTTAGGGCCAACCACCACTCTATAGAGACAGACCTTTTCTGCCTACCTCCTAAGTTACTTTAGGCTGGAAAATTGTTTCACCTAAACTTTTGTTGGCTTGGCTAGTCTAGAATTCAATCTGAGGCATTATTTTAGAGTTATTTGGAGGGGAATTTGCGAGAACTCAAATGTATATTTCTCTCCTGTACCACCTTGGTCCATAGTAATAATTCCTCGCCTCAATTTTGAGTTTACTTTAAAGACAGATATATTTTGTCTCTATTAGTCCTGTGCTTATACTTTTCCAGGTTCTTAAAATTGATGTCAAGGTGACAAATATTTTAAACCTTGATTCCATTAGGGTAATCAAAATACTCAAATGTTTTTATGTTAAGATATTTATCCTCAGCTGCCTTCCTGAAGGTCACAGATCAGATACCTATAAGAGGAATCTTCTGATTCATCATCTTTACCATGTAAATAGGTCTACACATAACAATATTCATTTAAAAAAATTTTCCCTCACCATTAAAACAACAACAACAACTAAGACAAACAAGAAAATGAATACAACAAAATGTAAACTAATTAAAAAAAGGATTAAACATTTCAGTGGATTGGTCAATGTAGACATAAATAAAGCAAGGCCATCAAAAATACCAGTGAAGTAACTTAGAAAACATTCTTGTTAGATCAATACAAGTCTTAAAAACCAGAAGTCTTATAAATTTTTAAAGTTGTTTTTTGGGGTGTTAGGACACTAGTGGGACATAGGCTTTGTTTTTTATTATTTCTGAATAAATAATTCCTAGTGTTAGAATTCCATGAACAAAAGTAAATCAACAACTCATCTCTGCCTTATATTCTTAAGGAGGGTTAAGGAGTTGTTGAGAGAGTTAGAAGTTAGATAACTTGTCCATATTTACACAGCTAGCATGTGTCAGAGATAGGATTCAAAGGGTCTGCTTGATTCTAAGGGTGACTCTATCCATTATGTAGCACTGCCTCTATTGTTTAATTGAGATATTTTGAAAAAACAAATATTACTATCTAACCTTAGTAAAATAGTAAACTTAATTACTGTATTTCTTTAAGCAAATGCTAGATAAACACATCAGAAATAATATAGAGAAAAGTTTCATTCCAGTGTGGGTTGACTAGAAGGTTTCTTTGGCTGTATACAACTCTGAGATGTGGAAATTCTGTAGTTATTATATAGAGGAGCAAATTAATAATAAAGCAAAAAAACTAAATGAATTTCTGAAGACACTATATGATTCTGTAATTGAATTTTATATTACTGTCATTTTTAGTTTATATTACTGTTATTGAGATATTAAATATTACTATTCCTACTACTTAATATAAGAAACTAAAGGAAGAAAATATTTGATATTTAATGCAAATGTGTTTTAAAACAAAAGATGAATCCTAGTCTCCAGAAGCTTGTATATATACCCAATTTGTGGTTGGCTATCCTCTGAAAGCTCTACTTGGCTTTTGAAGAAAGTTGGAATTATGATTCAAAGCATATTTTTGGCTTAGGTCATATTCAAGAACAACTTGTACTTTTTAAATTTTTTGCTAATTAACTTTAAAAGAATGTTTTCAGTGATAATTATTATACTTATTTAGGAACTTTATAGTTATTATTTTTAAATGAGTCATATAGATGCAATTCAAAAAGCTATTTAAGATAATTATGCTAGCTTCTGACTTTCTGGAAAGGACAATTTTGCATTTCATTGAAAATTTTCACAGTTCCACCAATTTAACTATCTATGAATTATCTGACATTTCAATTTCCAGAGCCTTATTGAGTATTTCCAATAACGTACATAGATTTGCAATTGATCTGAGTAAATTTTAGGCCATTGTTCAACTAACCTAATTGTTATCTCCCTTTTTATAAGTCACAGAGCTTCATGAAGATTCATTACTAATCTATAAAAATGATGCTTTATACATTTATGGAGAGAATGCCATCATTATAGAAACCACAGATTTTGGCTGCATTAGAGAAGTATTTTTTCCATAGTTTTGAGCTTACTGAACAAAGTGACTTCTCAGTTTCCTTCTAACTTTAAATATATAAATTTGTAAAGAAAAATGATCATTATTTATATGCATGTACATAAGAATGTGTATACACACATACTTATTTAAATGTCATATGCACACATATAATATATATGTGCACATGTATATTTATATGAGTAAACATATATATATATATGTATATAGTAAATTATTTCTTTGACTTTTTCCACTAATTATCTAACCTCTCATAACTTTCCACTAAGTTGCAACACCAAAATTATCTTAAGGTCCCTTATAATTTATACCTAGAGATCTTCATCAGCAATGAATGGGACTAAATAAGGACACATTTTTCTTATCAGTAAAGGAATTATTTAATTGAATCTATCAAGCACAATGATTCATGGCTTATCAGGTGTAATGGCAAGCAAAGAAGTACTTAGAGCCTTGTTTTAGCTATTTAATTATCTAGCAACTTGTTTCAGTTAAATTTTCTTTTGAGCCTTGTTCATGATTTTATCAAGTCTTTGTTAAGAAACAGAATTTGTGCAACCCACAACAGGAGGGAATTACCAAAGACAGGAGCAGGAAAGACATAAGAGGTGGGTGGAACAGGGAGGGGCTAATGACCAGATAAAAACCTGAGCACAAGCTGGGAGAGAGCACTAATGAGAAGGGAACACTTGTGGTGGCAGAAGGAGAAAACTTGTGGTATCCCAGCACTCTATTTGTTTGTTCTGTCTGTGTTGTTTGTGTTTGTAATACTTTGTACAGAAGCCCTAGGACCTTACTGGAAGCCCTGAAAGAGGATTTTTGTGTTGTCTGTTTACAGAAGTCCTGGAGGAGGGTTTTGGAGGTCCTGGGATTTTACTGATAATTTGTGTTGACCTCTTGGACCTTGTTTGCGGGTCTGTTTTGATTTTAAAGGCAAATGGTGAATTGCTGATGGTACCAGCAATGTTTATGAATGTTGTTTTGGCTCTGTTAAGCTTTATCTTCCCAGAAACAAAAACTGCAAAGGACTTGAGGTGGACTGGACACTGTGAGCTTCAGTATGGAACTGGACAAGGAGCTGGATGAGGAGCTGAGAACTGCCTACCTGTGAATCTAAGTGACAATTGGGACAGGAGCTGAACTCATGGAAGAGAAACCATGGAATTTGGAAGCCAGCCTTCAGTCAAGATGAAAAGAGCTCTCCTTGGGTAGTTAGTGTTGACTGAGAAGGTCATGATTTACTGTGCCCTAGAGGTGGGAGAACTTTATACTCAGTACCTTGTAACTCTTAAGGATGATTGAGTTAAGGATGATTGGAAACTAATCTACAATTAAAAAGAAAGAAGATTTTTTTGACTGAGAGATTAAGACAATGTGATTTAGGGGTGGAGAGCATTGACCTTAGTACTTTGCATTCCTTATGTATGCTTGCTCCTTAAGGATGATTGAGTTATGGACTTACTGAATGATATCTTTTGTTTAAAACTATGTGGCCACTTGGTGAAAACTATTCGGCCACTTGGTGAAAACTATTCGGCCACTTTAGTGATAAGTTGTTATGGTATAATATTGTGAATGCTATACTTTGGTTTCTGTGAATGTTTTGCTTTAGTTTACTGCTGAATAAATAGAGAGTTCACTATATTATTACATCGGGAAAAACCTTTATCTTCGTATATGTATAATAATACATTAAAAACATTCATACATAATCAAGAAACTTAATAGCATTCATGAAAAAGTAGATACCCATATGCTTTTGAAAAGAGAATAGTGATAAATGCTTCCCTTGAAACCAATAGGGACTACCTCAATATAAAACTATGTGTATTTTCTGACTTTGAGGAGAGTAAGAGAAAGTGACAAGGAAAAAAAGGTGTTAGCCATTCTTCTGCCAATTGAAAGGATGACTTTCGAAATTTTGTTGCCCACAGAGAAACTAGGAGATTATGATTCTCCTTCCGCCTTCATATACTGGAAGAAAAAAAATAATTAAGAAAGCAGCAACAGTAACAATGACTTTATTAACAACCCAGGCAGAAGCAACAGGATAATAGAACTGAGGTAGGCTTCTTCCAAAGGACAGAAGAAGCCTTATCCACATATTCCTTCTTTCCCCTTTCTCACACAATGGCTCATCATCATCTTTAATAAAGATAATATTGGAACTACTGTGACAAAAGAACTTATGTGAGAAAATCATGTTTATCTTTTGTATTTAATAAGTAATTATTATATTTGGACAAAGGTTTTTCCCCCTTTTCTATTTCCTCATACAGAAACCAAAGAGTGTGGGAAATCTTAGGCATAGATTTACCCACATGAAGATCTGATAAGACAGTAAAAGTAATTCTAAATTTTAACTATCCTACTAAATGTGTTTTTTCAGAATGGTCTAAGGAAGTATTGATTCTCCCTTCTGTCAGATAAGTGATATGGAAATTGATAAGCCTCTTTGATCAAAATTTGTGTGATTCAAGTCAAATAACTCAAGATTCTCGTTGTAATATAACAACCTCTCATAATGTTCATTTTCTCATCAATTGTTAACTAATCACTGTTGATTGCCACTCTTCAGGAATACCTACTCTTAGAAGGGAGAGATGAAAAATGACCTTCTTTGTATTAATAAACGTACAGGCCTTATTAATAAAATGATTACATTACCCAGAAACTGCATCTCTCAGAATCTTTTTAACCATCCCACTTGGAATTGTACTGAAATCATTAGGCCAAAATCCAACAGAAATGGAATTACAGTCTAGGAGGTAGATACTGATCGTAATGATACTATGGACTTCTGTGCTTCTTTTTTACTGTGATGGGTAGAAAAATTAAAGCTATGAAAAATGAAGGAGAAACCTGTGTGACATTTTTATTTCTTGATAAGGATGGCAATAGTTACATCAGTGAAAAAGAGCTATCTCACCTAATGAAAAATTGGGCAGGAAACAGATGAACTTATCAGAGATGCAGACTTTGATGAAGAGGTAAAAGTCAACTATAGAGAATTGTTTAAATAACTGCAAACTGATGGACCTCTTCTCACCTTTTCCCCTTCTGTGTGAAAAAAAAACAACTGATGTTTTAATGTTAAATAGGTCAGTTGTTTTATTCTGCATTTTTATAGCAACGTTGAATATCAAATCTGCTAGTACTGTTTAAAGTTCTTGTTACCACCAGATCAAGTTAAACATGAGTTTAACAATATAATTATTTACACTACCTCAGATAACAAAGAATGATATCCCTACACCTTGACAATTGAGATAGTGAGACATTGTTTTTATTGAAAACTAAATAAAATACTTTTGTAGCTTCTATATTTCAAATTATTTGTGTAAAATGGCAAAGCTAGTTTGCTCAAGAAGGAAAAAAAAGCAATTAATTAATCCAATAATGTAAATTTGGTTCACCTCAGAGTAGTGAACCAAAATGGCTGAAGACTAAAAAAAACAAAAACAAAAACCTACATATGGTCCTGATGACTGTTATTTTGTATTTGTGATCCCTGAAACTTAATGATGACATCACACTCTGAATAAGTTATCTATTCTTCTATTGGTTTTGCATTGTCTGCATTGTGGTATAGTAAATTGGACATTAGCACAACCACCAAATTAAAGTACTAGTTTTACAAGATTTTTCAAGATATTGCAATTTTTTTTCCATTAAAAACTGAAATTGCTAGTCTTCCCATAGAACAAATGAAACAGAACAAAACTATACTCTCTTGCCAGGTAGACATCAGTACAAGAAAAAAACATTATATATCTTCTTTCTCTCCTCAGGAAACTTCATTGCCCATTGCCACCCAATTGACGTTAGGATAAAAAGCAAACTCATTTGTTTGGCGTTTAAAGTCCTTCACAATATAACTACAGCCTACTTTTTCAGGCTTATTCCTTACTACTCTCTGTAATACATTCTACAATCTTTCAAACTGACCACTTGCTTGTCACTGTATACAATATTTCATTTCCCATCTCTACACTTTTAGAAGACTTTTCCTCTCATGATTCCCCTTCTACCCTTGGACTCATAGTATCCCGAGTCCTTTTCAATATTCACTTTCATTGTCGTCACTCCCTACACAAGTCTATTCTCTGCAAAATTACTTTGTATATGTTTTGTATTTACTTATCTATGTTTATATGCTTGTTGGTTAATATAACATAAGGTTTTTGAGGACAGTATCTGGCTGTTTCTCTTGGAGGAAGGGGTGGGGCAAGGAGGGTGTATTAATGCAGTATACACAATGCCTATGGTAACTATAAATATGCTGATATGGTTATTAATCACAAAATGTAACAGGCTTTCTATATGGGTAACATAACTAGAACATTTATTCAAATACCAGAAAATTGAGTCCCAAAACCGAAAATCAAACTCATCACAGTAGCCACTGAGTTGGCACATGTAGTTAATATGGCAAACACCCACATTCTCAAGCCTTCAAGATAGAACTGCCTATCTCAGGCAAAGATCCTCCTCTCCTCAAGATAACTGTTCAGCCTTGATCCAGCTCACTCCCAGTTTCTCTGGCCCCCCACAGTTCCCATCCCCAGCAGTCCTCAGAAAGAGTCCTTAGCTAAATTCTGACTAGCTCCAAAAAAAGGATTTCTCACTGCCACCACCACTGTTTCCAGTCACTGTACTGGCTCCAGCCTGGCTCCTACTTGGCTCGGGTTGCATCCTATCCCACCCCTTCCTGTTACATCAGCAAGTTCAAGGGGCATGGAAGATCTTCAAATCCCATTACCATGACAAAGGAGGCATAGCCCAATGTCTGGCACATAACAGACACTCAACAGAAGCTTACTGATGAGGTAAAACCAAACATGCATTTTAATGCCCCTATATACTACCTATGATGACTAGGTGTCATGTTACAATCAAGCTTTGCTGAACTGATAAGAAATAATATACATGCCAAGCTTTATTTAAAAAAAATGCCTATGGAGTTTATACTTACACACACATACACACACACACACACACACACAAATGACTTCATTGCTGCTCCTTTGATATGGTCTATCTGATTGGACCACCCTTAACTTCATCTAATTGTTCTGAGTAAAGCCAAGGTAAAAGGATGAAGTATTATATTCCAGCCCCCATTCCAACTCAAAAGGATGTGGATTTTTGAAATTTATTTACATATTTCTAAATATTTCTTACTAGGCACACTGGTATCAGTTAAGTATCTTCTATGTATCAGACAATATGCCAGATGCTAGGGTAAAAAAAAAATTAAAAGACTAGAAAACTTCCTGCTCTTAAGTATCTTCTACTCTATCATTTCCTTAACACTGCCTATATTGTACATGTGTAAAGTTTGTAAAATGGGATAGCTTGTGTGGAAGCTTATGTGAAGACTAGATTTAACATATCATAGAATTTCAATATTAAACATTATAAAATATTTGATGGGGGTTGGAGCCTAGCAAATTTCATAGGAAACATTTATAATTTTGTTAGAAGAAGATCATGAAAGGGAAAATAAATAATAAGTGATATTTTATAAAAAAAACTTAAGAGATATTGATTAATTCATAATTAAACACAATAATTAACAAAACTAAATGCAAAACAACTTATTTGAGCATCACCATTTAACAAATGATGAAACCAAGATCTGAAAAATTTGTCAGCTACTCACAATCACAGAGCAAATGATGCAACTCTTACCTATTCCTTTATAACTAGGTCAATGATTCCCCAACTCTTTGATTGAGTACACAATATATTTCTACTCAGAAAAAAAAAAAATATATATATATGTTAATTTTAACTGTCTCCATGATATTTCATATCAGCTTATTTTATTTTATTTTATTAGTGTGAATGGAGGTCTCAATAAGAAAACTCTGTCTATTGATATAGATCTGCAGCTATGTGTAGATTTGTCTATCTCTTGTGAGTCCATGCGGTATTCAATTTTCCACTTTGCTAGACTGGCTGGCACCCATGCTGCAGGTACTTTATTTTGAGAGCAAAAATCTATCAGTAAATAGATTGTGCTAGTTAGATGGAAAAAAAAAAAACCTATACTAGTAAAAATCTGATCTTATAGGTCCCCAAACTATACTGTGCAGGGGCAAATTGGAAACCAAACCATAATATTTTTTTCCTTAATTAACTTCCTATGTAGACATCTCAATGACCAATTAGATAAAGAAATCTGAGGACAGTGACTAAGTGCAATTGTGTCTCAGAGTTTTTGGCTTCATGAAAATATTGGCTCTACAGAAGAGAGAGAAACTAATAGATGAGAGAATTGTAGGCTAGTTACCCTGAGCAGTCAAGAACAGGGCAATTTATAAAAGCAAAATTTTAACTTCAGTCCTTTAAGTGTTATAAGTAAGTCAAAAACATATTCATTTAAACATCACAATGAAATGCTGAGTCATTCAAATAAGTTAAAATTTCTCATATAAAGATAATTTTCTGTATATATTTTTGTTTTTAGGGTATATACCTAATTCAAATGTAAAAAAAAAAACTATCTCTCCTTTTCAATGATAACTCAGAAAATAGCAACACTGCAGTCTACAAATGCAAACAGGTAATGAAAGTGGTAAAAATTGAGAAAAAACAATAATCATCTTTGAGTACTGCTTTGGAAATATAATTTAGTTCTCTAATAGCATTTAAGGTATAATGAAGCTTAGAATAGACACTCATGTGCCTCTTGTAAAAATCTTATAAAATCTAAAAAATCTCCATAGGCATGACAAATGCTGATTTAAATGTGGGAATATAATTAACACTAGAAAATGCATTTAGTTTTTGATTAACTAATAAACCTTCTTAGGATGGCATTTAAGGGATACATAATGTATTCCTACCTAAATACAGTTTTATAGTTTTTCTCTTAGTTAATGTAATTCATAGAAGTACACTCTTCATCTAACTGCAAGTTCTCAAAGGATTAAAAGCAAAGACCCATGCAATTCTTTCAAATTCCTCTTCATTTCAAAAAACAGTTTGCCAAGTTTTTGTTACATTATCAATAAGAGTTTTAGTCTACATGAGTTTCCGAATATGAAAGGAAATACTTTGTTTTGAACCAAATTAATGCAAAAGGCAAAAGTAATATAAACAGTTATACCTGATTTCTATTCATTATAGAATCTCCAGGCTAAGACTCTGTCTTGAATTTAAAAAAATGTAAATTATCCCTTGAGAATGCAAAAAAGAGTTTATTGAAGGTACAAAGTTTGTTTTTCCAGTACATTAAGCATTAAAACTGTAAGGTGGTTATTTTGGTTTTCTCCATTGCAGATTCTGGGAAAAAAAAAAAATTCTTCCTTTCATGACCTGAAGACTTGTTCATTGCAACTTGATTCACCATTACTTAGGAAATGAATTTTAAATCTACAATTACAAAAAGTAATAGAATCTCCCACATGTAGATAGACAGAACTTGGAAACATAGATTTTACCACTGGAAGGGACCTTGGAGACTACTGAGTACCACCCCTTTATTTTATATATGCAAGAACAGAGACACAGAGATGTTGAATGACTTAACTAGGGTTACACAGTGTCAAGGATAGGATTGGAATCCAAGTCCCTAACTCTAAAGGCAGTATTCTTTCCATTATACCAAATTGCTTCTCTATTCTCTAAAATTCAGACAAAAGGAAATGCAGAGACACTCAGTAATACACACAATATGCCATGTTGTTTCATTAATGTCATTTTGTTCCATCACAACTCATTACAATGGAAAAACACAGATCTACTTTGCTTCTGAATGATAAATATATGTGATTGATATAAATGATACATATATTCATAAAAATATTTGACTAATTTATAGATAATTTTGTGTTTAAAAGTATTTGTTTTATATTAGTTGTGAGTAAAAAAATCCTTCAAAATTTCAAGATTGAGAAAGAGAGAGAAAGAGAGAAAAAGGACAGAAGGAAGGAAGAAAAAAGGCAGGAATGAAAGAAGAAAAGAGAGAGAAAAACTGAATGTTTGTTGACTAATAATCCTGCTTGATTCACAATTGATATTAAAAGACCACAGAGAGTGAAATAAACTCAGAACTCTCTTCATAGTTCATTATTCTCATCTAGTTACTTTTATTTATGCTGATATTTGAAAATACATGATTAATAGGACAATTTAAATCTCTATTCATCTCTCAGACAACTTTAAGAGGTCATATATTTCATGCTCCGTTGACTATATTTTACTATGTCATGATAGAAAAATTCACATTGAATGATTCCTCTCTGTCGATTCACTGTTTCCCACATGAATTAAAAATGCATTTGCTAGCCAAATGCTTGAGGATTTGGATGCAGGCAGCCTAGCCATAACTTTGGTAATGTGCCTTTTGGCTTCCATTAAACTATTGTGGTACTCATTTGTGAGTAGATGAAATGCCATATCAACAAGACAGATTCAGCTAAATACTTATGTGACTTTTTGGAATTAACATTTGGTTTGAGGCAATAGAATAGTGAATGTAGAAATTTGGAAAGCTGCATAATTCATAAAGACATAAAATAGAAATTAAAGATGTAGATCACTAACCCTTTCAACTAAATGAATATTGCCCTAATGTACTCTTTCTTTCAGATATGATTGAAAAAATAGACAAATGATAGTTTTCAACCATTATGTTACCTGAAGTTTCAAGTACTGTAATAGAGCTGTGCTTTCATAATTGTGGGCACTTTTTCTGGGGATAAATATCACAACCCAGGCATGTCTTCATATACAGTGGGATTCTTTCCCATGTAATCTCTGATTAGAGGTTCCCCCAGCATATTGGATTTGTATTTCAAATTCTTTGCAATACACACATAACAATGGAGAATAAAAACTGTGTACTTCTTAATTCTTATTCTCCCTCTTGCAGTTTTAATTTTCTTTTTCATTGTTTTCATTTTACATTTATGTGTTCATAGTACTCAGTTCTTAGTTGGGAATGTGCTACATTCTGTGATCATTTAACAGGGTCATCTCCATTGTCCTCTGACTGCACCACAATTTTAAGTATTTGATTCATGAAATACTACCATCATCACGTCGTATAATATCCATGGGGGAAAAAAAGTATTGGATTAAAAAGGAAAGGAATTTGTTGGAAGGAGAAGCTTTTGGGGGGTAATTGAAGGTACTTTCTAATTCTGTGCCCACTTCATTGTCTGTATAGGTCATCACTATGAACTTCTCACCTAAAAGCATATTATAGATTTTATACATCCTGTGTCTTTAGAGTGATCATAGATCTAATTTCATGGGATAATAGATTAAGGATTAGAAGGAACCTTAGACTTAATTGAATCAAAGCTCCTCATTTACAGAGGATAAAAATACAGATAGAGTGACTTACCCATGGTCATATGGTTAGTAATTGTTTCAGGCAAGATTTGGATTTCTGTGTAATTACACTTCTACATCATTGAAATTCCAACACTACCCACTATGCTGCTTTGTTGCCTAGAGACTAGACTATGCATTATCCTTGGACTTGAAGCCATCTATACAATGTCAGAAATAAAAAAGAAATATGTAAAAAAATCTCATTTTCTATAGAAAAAAATGTTCTTTTATTTGTACTCTTCATTGGATATCTTTGATAATCATGTCAGAGAACACTGGATACCAAATTGCTTCTTATTTCCTCAATTCAATAAACACTTATTAAGTGTCTATTATATGCCAGACATTGTGTTAAATGCTGGCAACACAAATAAGAAAAAGAAAAAAAAAACAGGGGAACAAAAAGTGGGGATGGATACCAGGGGTACCCTGCATGGGATATGATGTTATGAGGAATCCAAAACCAAATAGTCCTGCTGATGGAAAATGGAGAGTTATCTAAAGGTTTCTGAAAATGTAGAGTCTTATTATATAAAGAAAGACTTTGGGAGCACTTTATTTTTCTAGCCTCAATTCTTCCAATCAAAGTACAGAGGCAAAGGAGGGAATTGAGAAGCTGTTGAGTATTAAAATTTTAGTTAATCTGCATGGTGATGAGATTTCAAGTGATAAGTTCGTTGGGGGAGACACAATGTTCCTTACATTGAAAACCAAGCAGAACTGCTGAGGGGAAACGGAGAGAATACTAGAAAAGTTGACTATTAAACAAACATTCATACACACATATTTCATTTAATTTGAAAGGAAAAAAAATGTTAACCAAAGGTTCTCTTCTAAGAAGATAAAAGCCCATGGTTACTTTAGGTTCATATAAGATTCCATGAAACATGTCTTTGTTCAGTGACTATCTTATTAGTAGTATCAAGAGAGTTACAAAGCAGAGAGATTGTCAGTATGTGACATAGAATTGAAAACACAAATATAAACATACTATGTGTATGTATGATAATATAAATTTATAGTTTGTTATAAACAGTTCATAATATTTAAGATAAATTTACAAATAACATTTTAAATGAATTTAGAGTAATGATAGTATTACATATTTAAAATTCTTGAATATCAATGTAATCTGTTTTTGTTTTCTATCTTTTTTCTGAAAACTGCAATAAAGCTGTAAGGAATATATCATTTTTTAAATCACATTTTTGTATTCAACAAAAATAAAAAAATGTATTTAGAATAAATAAGGTCCTATGTTAAATACTAGGCATGCTGAAAAAAAGAGACAATATTCTTGAATTTAGTGTCTTATAGTTCAATTTGAGTCATGCATATAAATGACAATAATTCAAGTAGAATGCAATTCAGTACAATTCAGAGTATAAACAGGGTGGCATGGGAGATCTAAAATCTGAGAGATCACTTCTAATTGGGGAGAAGACAAAAAAATACTATATGGAAGAGATGGCACTTGACTTCAATACTCAAGAAAGATCTCAGTAGGTGGAGATGAGAAATGTTCTGGTTTAATTCCCATATAGTCATCCAAATTGAAAGAATGGGCATGCTGTAAGTATACACAAACACATACACACACATACACTACGTTGTAGCCTAGGGGTACTGGGAATCCCAAAATGCAAGATTACATGGCACGGGTCTGCCTCAATAGAAGTTGACCACTTCTTTCAGTCCAATTAGCAAGTTTATTATAACAGTAATTGGGATGGTAGAGATTCCTAGTGACTGCCCAATTTAATGGGGGAAAGATCAACACTTTTATACACCAGAAAGACCGGGGGAAGATCTTGATGTAATCTACGAGTAGTGAGTAGCTGGGGTAGTCCAGAGATGACAGAGAATGAAGGCTTGGGTTAAGTCAGAGGTGACAAAGAATAGAGGGCTGAACTGGTTTGGACCACAAGGAAAGGACAGTTGAAAGGATTGTACTGGGATGAGCCTGATGGCTCAGGCACACTCCCAGGAGCAGGGTTCAAGTACGGGGTTCCTGAAATTTGTGGGAAAGTTCAACGTGAGAGTCTTTTGTTTTTTAGGTTCAGATCTGAGACCCCATCACATATATGTGTATGTATGTATGTATATTTTTATGTAGTATGTGTATTTATGTGTAAATGCACACATACACATACACATGTGTGTTTTTGTGCATGTATATTCTTACATTTATACCCAAAATGAAGTGTGAAATGATGCATACTGAGACCCTTTGGGTATGTATATACTTTGGTTGAAGAAAAGGGAGGAAAATCTCTTCCCTACCATTCCTATCCCATAGGACCTTCATCAACTATTTTAATAATGACATGTTTAATTTGAATTGGCATAAAAAGAGAGCTTTCAAAATAGATATGAGGGCCAGATACATTTAGCAAAGAATGGGAGCCTTGGTTGACTCAGCTTTACTCCTTAATGTGCTTTATGTGTAGAAAACACAGTGCTAGACATTGGGGAAACACAAAATAGAAACCAGGAGCTAATATTCTGCTCCCAAGAGGATATAATATATACTTTGTCACTATAAATCTGACAATATTATGACTGCCTTTTTGACTAATCAATTATATTAAATGATCAGTTTTAATGAGTTTTTCATGAAAATGACTTGGTTGCTTGACAGCACTGAGAAAAGTCACTGGTTATATTTAGGCAAATTATGATCCCATTTCTTTAATTCACTTTCAAAAATCTAAGACAAAAGAGTTTGCTCAGTAAATTAATAATAGTAAATGAGATTACTATAGGGATATTTGCTTATTTAAGAAAGCATACTGTTTCCAAGCACTGCAGGAAATGCCCATTTCCATGCAAATAATGTAATTGACATGCATGCAGAGGTTATCTAGTGGGAAACACTTGACTAGCCTAGTTGAAATTATGGGACATATTTAAAAGTAATAAAATTCCATTTCCTTAAAATGCTATATAATTTGGGCTTTTCACTAATACTTATTAGTTGGAATTAATATGGTTATGGTAATATTGCATGCATAGAGGGTAATTTTCTTCTGTAATCCTTAAAGTTAAAACAGGCTATGCTTTCTTTTAGTCATCCTCAAGATGAAGGAAAACAGAAGGAAAGAGAATAGATTTTTACTTTCATTTTACTAACACCATTCTAAAGGAATATTTTATTATTAACTAATTTTAAGCTTAAATACTAAAACTTAAATGCAGAACAAGAAAAGACAAAGAAACATTACAAACTTAAATATTAAAGCAATTGCAAAACATGAAAAAGCACTGACACATGTGCATAGCAGAATGTAAGAGGGAATTCAAAATGCACAGTAATAAATTTCCATTTCAAGAAAACCTACATATGTAATTCTATATATCATGTTCAGTTATCCATATTTTTTTTGTTTCCATATAAGTTTTCTTTCTTTCTTCCTTTTCTTTTTTTTTTCTTTTTTGAGGAGGGAAAGCAGGAGAGTTGGGGTTATTTGACTTGCCTAAGGTCATGCAGCTAGTAAATGTTAAGTGCCTGAGACCAAATTTGAACTCAGGTCTTCCTGACTTCAGGGCCTGTGCTCTATTCATTGTGCTGCCTAACTGCTCCACCATGTAAGTTTTCTTTTGTTCTCATTAAGGAATGTTTCTTGAACTACCTTTACTCAACCTCTAGTAGGTGGGCAAGGATCCATACACACATTGTATTTTATAAAATAAACAGAGTGGATAGACATTTAGATATGTTATATTTGTTAAGAAACACTTAGATTTAAATAAATAAAAATATTTCACTCTCTGATTATTATTGTATTTAGATTTTTAACTACAAAATATTGTAGCATGAGAATCAGCTCTGATACAGTGGATAGAGAATTAGCTTCGGAGTCAGAAATACTTGGGTTGAAGTCTCATCTCTAATATTTATAGTCTATGTGACCTGAGAAAAGGCACTTATGTATCAAAACTCTGTGGAGCTCGATTTGCTTAGTGTGGGGGGGTACAAGGACCCCAAAATCCCTTCCTTCCCCAAGTTGAAAAGTCAGAGGTATCTTGATGAAAGAACAAGCAGTTTTATTCAGTTCTCACAAGAAGAGGGCATGCCTTCCACCAGTTTGAACCAGCAGAATGAGGCCTGTTAGAGAAGACAGAACAAGAATTTATACACTAACAGAGTCAAGCCCCCTCCCACAGCTGTCCCTTCTCCCATCGGCTGGGAGGTGGGCTTACTATCTGAGTGCAAAATTTCCTCCAATGATAAGGAACAAAGAAGCCCACCACTATCTCTCAGTGGCTGTGAGGCGGGCTTACAGTCTGAGCAGGAAATCTCCTCCAATGATAAGGAACAAGGAAATAGGGGATAGTCAATACAAATGTACCTATCCTTATTTGGAAAATGCCAAAGTGAAGAAGGGGAGAAGGGATCTAAGAGATTCCTAAAATTCCTGAAGGGTTTAAGGCTGATTGACAGAAAGTTAAAGGGGGAAGGGTCCTAGGTTGTGTAATTTCTTAGGAAACCCAGGACTCAGGTCTGTCCTGTCTTACAGAAGTCTGTCTCTGGTTTTGAGATAGCCTCCCTTCTCCTCATTTTGAGTAGTTGTCACAAGTGTGCAGACAGAGTGTACCCCACTCAAGAGGAAGTTTCCAAAACAAAGTTCCCTAGTCACTTAGATCATAGGTTTAGACTCTATCCCCTACCAATGGAGTATGACTCAAATAGAACCCATTGCTCATAATTCATAGAAAGGGATTAGTTCAGTCTGTGTATTAACAATTTAAAAATGTGATGCTATATGTGTTTTTGTATTTTTATTTATTTTGTTAAATATTTACCAATTAAATTTTAATCAGGCTCAGGAGTGTAAGGGATGATTGAATTTTGTTTCCACAGAAATCATACAAACATAATTTGTGAAACATATGGAAAACAGTGGGGGTAGCCCAGAGGTTGAGAGAAGACAATCTCTTTTATCCTCTGAGAAAACCTTTTTCCAAAAACTATCTGGCCAGTTGCAGCTAAGGATGAGACCCATTAACACAAATGCTATCTTAGATAATAGGACTCTTCTTATGGATATCCTGGGCAGAATCTTCAACACACATTTTTGTCAACTCTCTTAGCAATTGAGAAAATTCCTTTCTCATGCTATGGAGATCAAAAAATCTGATGCACACATCCTGGGATGAGACTAAAAATATTTATGGCTTGGCATTTCTTTACTAAATAAAGGATAAAGAGAATGAGGATGAAAGGGGGAAGAGAATTGAAATGTGGAAATGGGAAATGTAAGAAGGGGTGGAGACCCACATAAGGGCTAGGGTATAGTGTTTTCAGATAGGCTGTGAACCCTGAAATGCCTGACCATTGGGATAAAGAGGAGGGAAATGAGATTAATAAGATTAGGAAATAAAAGACTTGAAAAGGGTGTGACTTTTCCTTGAAGTCAACAGTCCAGAATGATGTGAAATATATTTTTTTTTCTAAATTCACTAATGGCCAGATGGAGTTTTTAATATGATTATTTTTCACCAGAGGAAATCTGGGGTATAAAAGCAGTGTTTTTGACATCTCTTCCCTTCACTATATTGTAGCACAATAGAATTTAAATTGTTTTAATTTCTCTGTGAAGATCCTAAAGGTCAAGGATCATTTACAGAATGGAGTTTGGAGGAGAAATTTCTGAGACCCAGTGACTAAAATTAATATTACTCACCCCCACTCCTGTGTACTTAAAAAAATTATATAATTACTTTAACAAAAATATACTCCATAACCACTCTGTTAAAAGTTTTAAAACAGTCCAGAAGTAAGTAATAAGTCTGAGAGAAAATTCCCTAGGATCACAGGAGAATTCCAATGGAGGGTTTTTATTTTTAATGTTCAGTTCAAAATTCTCTCCCTCACAGGTGGCCAGGTAGCACAGCGAGTAAGAGCACCAGCTCCAGTGTTGGGATGGCATGTGGATCGAATCCGGGCTCAGACAGTTATTACCCACCCAGAAACACCTGGCTGTGTAACCTTGAGCAAGTTACTTAACCCCAATTGCTTTAAAAAAAATTCTCTCCCTCTCTGCAGTCCTTTCCACAACCATTAAGAGGACAAGCAATACAATAACCCATTAGGCATTTGAAGTTATCCAAAATATTTCCATAATGAGCAAGAAAAATAAAATTTAAAAAATTATGTTTAAATTAGCATTGATTTCATCAGTTCTCTCTCGAAGTAGATAGCATATATTGTCATAATTCCTTTGGAACTATAATGAACTAAGCAAAGTAGCTTAGTCTTTTACAATTTGTTATTGTTAGCATATTGCTGTTATTTTATACAATGTTCTCCTGGTTTTACATACTTCATTTTGTGTCAGTTCATATAAGTCTTCCTAGGTTTTTCTGCAGCAATCCCTTTTGTAAATTTTTACCACACTAGTATTTCATCAAACCATATAGCACAAACTGCTCAGATATTCCCTACTTGATGTACATCACCTCAATTTCCAATCCTTTTTTCACCACAAAAAGAGATGTTACAAATCATTTTTTCTGCATATGAGTTCCTTTTTTTTCTTTCTTCTGTTTGAGATACAGAGCAAGTTCTAGAATTGCTGAGTCAAAAGGCATGCATTATATAGCCCTTTGGGCATAGTTGAATGCTTTTCCAGAATGGTTGGACAAAGTTCAGAATTGTCCCTTTCCTTTTCTAGATCACTATCCCATATGATAGCTGAAAATACTACCACATCATTGTTTGAGTTTGAAATGCTTTAGTTAGTAATGATTTAAAACACCTTTAAAATGTTTTATTAGCTTCATTAAATATCTCACAGTTACATATAAAGATTAACATTCATTTAAAAAAAATGAGTTCTAAATTCCATTCCTCCCATTCAACCCTCCCCTACCTCTAGACTAGGCAAACAATATGAAAATAAGAAAAAAAAAACAAGAAAGTTTGAAAATGGGTACAGTTCAATTTGCATTCAAAATCCAGCAGTTCTTTCTTTGTCAATTGATAGCATTTTTTTTTTCATCATGAGTCCTTTGGAATTTTCTTGGAATGGTATCAATCAGAGTAAGTGTCTTACACAGTTGATCAGCCTTAAAATATTACTTCACTTTGAAATGATGTTCTCCTGGTCCTACTCACTCCACTTTTCATCAGTTCATGTCTTCTAAGGTTTTTCTCAAACCATCCTGTTTATAATTTTTTATTGCACAGTAGTATCCTATTGTAATCTCCAAATTATGAGCATTCCCTCTATTTTCAATTTTTTGTCACCACAAAAAGAGATGCTATAAATGTTTTTGACCAAATAAGTCTTTTCCTCTTTTCTTTCACATTTTTGGGATACAGACCTAGTAGTGGTATTGCTGGGTCAAAGGACAGGCACCGATTTATAGCCCTTTGGGAATAGTTGCAAATAGTTCTCCTGAATGGTTGGACTAGTTCAAAATTCTACCAACAGCATATTAATGTCCCATTTTTTCCAAATCGTTTCTAGCATTTGGAATTTTCCTTTTCTGTCTTGTTACCTGGTCTGATAGGTGTTTTAATTTCCAATTTTCTAATCAATAGTGATTTATAGCAGATTTTCATGTGACAATTAAAAACTATGATTTCATTAAAAAAAAAAGAAAACTGCCTTTTCATATCCTTTGACCATGTATACACTGAGGGACAGATCTTATTTTTATATTTGGATCATTTACCTACATATTTGAGAAAGTATGCCATCGTTTAAAAAAAATCCCTCAGTTTCCTTGTTTTTACTAGTTTAGTTAATGTGAAAATTTTACATTCATGTAATCAAAATTATATATTTTACTATCTGTAATACTCATTCTATGTTGTTTGGGCATAAACTCTTCCTTAGGTCTTGCTTTTACATTGACACTAATGAATTTAATGAAAACATTTATTCCTGTACCCTCTAGTGTTTTTAATAGGAATGGATGTTGTACTTTGTCTGAAGTTTTCTTTGCATCTATTGAGATAATCATATGACTTCTGTTGCTTTTCTTATAGTTATGTTGTATTATGCTGGTAGTTTTCCTAATATTGAACCAGTCCTGCATACCTGGTATAAATCCCACATGATCATAGTTTATGATCCTTGTAACATATTGCTACAATGTCCTAGCTAGTATTTTATTTGAGATTTTGCATCAATATCAATTAGGAAAATGTGTATATGATTTTTCTTCCTCTTTTTGTTCTTCCTAGTTTAGGTAGCTATATCACATTTGTTTTTAAAAGAATTTGATAGGACTGCTTTGCCAATTTTTCCAAATAGTTTATTTTGTATTGGGATTAATTGTTCTTTAAATATTTGATAGAATTCAACTGTGAATCCATCTGGCCCTTGGAATTTTTTCCTAGGAAGTTCCTTGATGCCTTGTTAAATATCCTGTCTTTCTAAAATGGAATTTTGCAAGTACACTATTTCCTCTTTGGTTATGTTTGGCAATTTATATATTTAAATATCCATTACATTTAAAACATTAGATTTATTGACATATAATTGGGAAAAATATTTTTGGAGGAGGGAAGTTTGGTGTTAAGTGACTTGCCCAAGGTTACACAGCTAGTAGGTCAAGTGTCTGAGGGCAGATTTGAACTCAGGTCCTCCTGACTCCAGAGCCTGTGCTATTCACTGCACCACCTACTTGCCCCCCAAAATGTTTTTTAATGATTACTTTAAATTCCTCTTTATTTGTGGTGAATTCACCCTTTCCATTTTTTACACTTGCAATTTTGTTTTCTTCTTTCTGTTTTTTTAATCAAATTAATGAATGATTTATCTATTTGTTGTTTTGTTTTCCCCAAAAAACAAGTTCCTAGTTTTATTTATTAGTTCAGTCATTTTCTTACTTTCAATTTTATTAATCTCTAATTTGATTTTCAGAATTTCCAATTTTGTTTTGATTGAAGATTTTTATTTTGCTCTTTTCTAGGTTTTTTTTTTAATTTTTTAGTTTCATGCCAATTCATTGATCTGCTTTTTGATGGTTTTATTGTTATAAATGCTTAGACCTGTAAATTTTCCCCTATATACTACTTTGACTGCATCCCATAAATTTTGATATATTGTCCCATTGTCATTCTCTTTGATGAAATTATTGATTATTTCTATATTTTTGTTCTTTGACTCATTCTTTAAGAATAGATTAATTTCAATTAATTTTTAATATACATTTCCAGTCATTTATAATTTTTATTGCATTATAGTCTGGAAAGTGTTGCTTAATTTTTTCTTACCTCCTGCATTTGGTTGTTAAATGTTTATGCCCTAATATATGGTTTATTAGGGCAGCTGGCTAGCACAGTGGATACAGCACTGGGCCTGTAGTCAGGAAGACTCATCTTCCTAATTTCAAATCTGGCCTAAATTACTTAATAAGTGGGCAATAAATCTGGTCAAGTCACTTAACTATGTTTTCCTCAGTTTCCTCATCATTAAAAGCTACTGAACACCAACACATAATCAGTTGCTATAAGTATATCTACTATGACTGAAAAAAAGCATGTATTCCTTTCTATCACCATTCATTTATCTCCAGAGGTTTACCCTATCTAAGTTTCCTAAGATTCTGTTCCTTTCCTTAGCTTATTTCATATTCACTTTATGGTTAGATTTATCTTGCTCTAAGAGGAGAAAGTTGAGGTCACACAAGAGTATAGTTTTAGAATTTCCTCCTGCAATTCAACTAAGTTTTCTCTTATGATTTTGGATGCTATGCCATTTAATGCATATATGTTTAGCATTGAAATCACTTCATTGTTGAAGGTGCTTTTAGCAGGATGTAGTTTACCAGTTTACCACTTTTAATTAGGTGTATTTTTTGCTTATGCCTTATCTGAAATCATGACTGTTATCCCACTTTCATTTCATCTAAAGCATAATTGATTCAAGTTCAGTCCTTTAGTTTTACTCTGCGCATCTCAGTGTTTCAAGTATATTTTTTATCATCAATATATGTTGGATTATCCTGTTTAATATATTATTCTATTCACTTTTGGTTTTATGGCTGAATTTATTCCAGCTGGGTCCCCCATTCTGGCAATTCTGACTACTCACAGGTTATGGTTTCCCACTCAAGTACATGTTTGTTATTAGTAACTGTGCATTCTCCTATATGCTTTTTCACTTTATTCATCCTTCTCTCTCTTTATCCTGCTCCTCCTTCAAAGTGTCTTTTGCTTCTGACCACTGGTGTTATTTATTCACCCTAGTTTTATCACTTTTCCCACTTGCTCTTATCCTTTCCACTCCTATCTCCTTTTTGTTAAGATAGATTTCTATATCCTATACACACATATCAATTCTTTGTTAAGAAACAGAACTTGTGAAACCCACAGTGGAAGGGACTTGCCAAAGAACAGGGAGGAGCTAATGACCAGATAAAAAGCTGAGCACAAGCTGAGAGAGAGCCAGAACTGCTGGAAGCAAGCGGTTTGGAGGTTGAGCAGCTAGCGTGAAAGAAGGGCATTCTTGTTTAAGGAAGCCTGTTTCATTCCGAAGGCCTGGCAGAGGGGAAGGTTTGGGAAGGCATGGGAATGTTGGTGTTTGCTGCATTGGTTAAGCGTACCAACTTTGTTATCACTATGATGAATTTGGCTTTCTGGTTTTGGGATTTAGCTTTCTGGTATTTGAATAAATGCTTTGATTCTGTCCTCCATGTGGAGAGCCTGTTACATTTTGTGATTCACAACTATACCAGCATATTCATAACTGCCATGGGTGCTATGAATATCACATTGGCATTATAAAATGATATATGAAGAAAGTGCTTTCTGCATTCAGAGAACGAACTGATAAAGTATTTATATAATGATTTTACATAAACATACACATATTTGTGTACAATGGTTGCCATATTTATGCCACAGGAAAAAGGGGAAAAAATCTGATAACTTTGTTATATATTTCAAAGGAATAGCAAATTTTACATAATAGGTTTTCTATTTCATGTTTAATCATTTTTCTACTGTTATGGAAATACTTGTTTAATTAAAAAAATAAATAATATCTATCTATTTATCTATCCATTTATATCCCACTTTGGACCAATTTAGTTCAGAGAGAAGTCTAAACATTGCCCACCCCATCTTACCATTCTTACAGTTCTTTGGGTGCCTTCTTAGGTAAGGTAATTTGCCCTTTCCTTTCACCTTTTCTTAGGACATCCCTCTTTCTTGTCCATCCATTTCTTTTTTACATTGTCCCTACATAATCAATGCACTTTCATATCATTTTCTTAGAATCCATCTAAGTGTCCTAGCAATGATAAAATTATTTGGAGTTACATTTTTCATAATCCCATATAGAAAGTTAAACCTTACTGGGTTCCTTATTATTTACCTTTAAAAAATTTTTATTTTATTTTATTTTTTATTTATCTCAAACCCCCCAAAACAAATACAGACTAGAGAAAAGAAAGCATATCATAAACTTAAATGTTAGAAATTAAATGCAAAGTAAGAAAAAAAAAACATGTCATGTATAGAAGAATATTGGAGAAGATTCAAAATATGCAAAAATAAATTATAATTTCAAGAAAGCCTGCATGATACATAATATTTGTGTTGAGAACTGCCCATCTTTTCTTTGCTTCCATTTTTTTTCTTTTGTTCTCTGCTGTGCACATTTTTACTTCATTCTTCCCCCCCCCAGGCTACAATTTAGTTTGGATATGTTTATTTATAGCTATAGATATATACATACACATATGCATATATACATACATATATAGACATATACTTTTCCAAATTCTACTCCTAATCTTTGTTTTGTTTCCTCATATCTCTTGCATACTATCCCTTCTGCCTCATCTACTTTACTTCTACCCACTACCATGCCCTGTTATTGCTTGCCTACCCCCCTGCAAGGATCCTTCCCCTAGCAGACCATTCCCAGAAATCTAAATACCTTTTGGTACCCCCCTTTTATCTATTCCCTCACCCTCCCCTCTAAGTGTCCCTCCCTTTTCCTCTCCCCCCTCCCTATGACCCTAATGTTTTATTTCTTATGAATTTAGAAGACCTTTATACTTTTCTAAATATAGATGTGTTGTTCTCTTTTAAACCGATTCCTGATGAAAGTAGGTTACCAGAACAGCCAGTCTTCCTCTTCCATCTAATTCTTCTTTATTGATTCCTCCTTTTGTACCTCATTGGCATGAAATAATTATTCTTTTCAGCTGTTCCTAAATGGTTTTACTTTTTAAATTCTTATCAAACTCAAGTTTTCCCCAATCTTTCCTATGAGCTATGATATTAGTAAGAATCTTAAACATATATTTTAAATTGTATATATGTAAAAAGCAAATGGTCTGTCCTTATTGAATCCCACATAATCTGTCTTTGGCATACACCTTATATTTCTCTTGGCTCTTGTATGTCAAACCTTCTAATAAGTTCAGATTTGTTTTTTTGTTTTTGCTTTTCCTTTTTTGGAGGGGGGAAGCCAGGCAATTGGGTCTATATGACTTGCCCAAAGTCACACAACTAGTAAGTGTTGTGTCTGAGTTAAAGTCAGGTCCTCCTGACTCCAGAGCTGGTATTCTATTCACTGTGCCACATAGCTTCCCCTTAAGAAAGTCTTGAAAATCTGTAAGTTGAACAAAGTTCCTTTTCTTATTCAGGATTATGCTTACCTTTCATGAGTATGATATTTTTGGCCAGAACTCCAGTTCTTTTGCTCTTCTGTATATGGTATACCAAGACCTGCAGTCCTTTAATGTCTCCACTACTAGGTCTTGCTTGATCCTAATGGTATCACCATCATATTTAAATTGTTTTATTCTTGTTGCTTTCAAGATTTTTCTTTTGATCATAACATTGAGTTAGCCCAATTATTTTTGTTTTCTGTTCCTGATCTATTCATCAAATCTGTTGCTTTTCTTGTAAGATGTTTCACTTTCTCTTGTATTTTTTCATTATTCATATTTGTTTTAATTATTTCTTTATGTTTTATGATGTCATTGCCTTCATCTTGCCTAATTCTAATTTTTTAATTAAATTTATTTGTTTACTTTTAGCTTACAACATTCAATTCCTTGATCCCTTGAGTTTCAAATTTTATCCTGCTCCCTCTTCTTCCTCTTCCAATGGTGGCATACAATCAAATACAGGATCTACAAACATTAGTGAAGTTGTAAAGAAGGCTTATAACCAATAAAACAAGCAACAGGAAAGAGGAAAGAAAACAAAACAAAAAATTGAGAGAGAGTAAGTAGTTTCTTTCAATCTGCATTCAGACTTTATAGTTCTTTGTCTGGATGTGGATACCCCTTTCCATCCTGACTCTTTTGTGGTTGTCTTAGAACCTTGCATTGCTAAGAGGAACCCAATCTATCAAAGTTAGTCATACACATATGATATGTCTATAATTGTGAATAAAGTTCTCCTGGTTCTGCTCTCCTCACTCAAAATCAGTTTATATAAATCTCTCCAGGTTATTATGAAATCTGTCTGTTCCTCATTTCTTATAGCAAAATAGTATTCCATAACGTTCAGATATCACAACTTGCTTAGCCATTCTCCAATGGATAGGCATCCCCTTTGATTTCCACTTTTTTCCACCACAAAAAGAACTGTTATAAATATTTTTGTACATATGGGTCCTTTTCCCACTTCTATGATTTCTTTGGAATACAGCCTTACAAGTGGTGTTGCTGGGTCAAAGGTTATGCACTTTTTTTTATAGCCCTTTGGGCATTGTTCCAGATTGCTCTCCAGAATGGTTCAATGGGGTGGGGGTGGGGGAAGCTAGGTGGTGCAGTGAATTGAGTACCGACCCTGGAGTCAGGAGGACCTGAGTTCAAATCAGACCTCAGACACAACACAAAAACTAGCCGTGTGACCTTGGGCAAATCACTTAACCCCAATTTCCCTCCAAAAAGCAAAAAACAAACAAACAGAATAGTTGGATCAGTTCACAACTCCACCAACAATGCATTTGTGTTCCAATTTTTCTATATCCTAGCCAGCATTTATCATTTTCCTCTTTTGTCATCTTAGCCAATCTGACCAGTGAGATATGGCACCTCAGAATTGTTTTGATTTGTATTTCTCTAATCAATAGTGGTTTAGAGCATTTTTATTTGCTTATAGATATCTTTAATTTTTTCTCTGAAAACTGCCTTTTAATATCCTTTGACCATTTATCATTTGGGCAATGAATTCTTATAGATTTGACTCAATTCTTTGTATATTTTAGAAATAAGGCCTTTATCAGAGACACTTGTTCTAAAAAATCTTTCCCCATTTTCCACTTCCCTCCTAATCTTGATTACTTTGACTTTATTTGTACAAAAACTTTTCTATTTAATGTAATCAAAATTATTCATTTTGTAATGCTCTCTAACTCTTATTTTGTCATAAAATCTTCCCTTCTCCATAAACCTAACAGGTAAACTATTCCTTGCTCTCCAAGATTGCTTACAGTATCAACTTTATGCCTAGATGGTGCACACATTTAGCTCTCTGGGCAGGTCCTGCTCCACACTGATGTTCACAAGGTCTGGTCCATGTCAGCTCCTTCACCATTTCTGCTCCAGGGAATTCATGTCTCAACCAAGCCACAAAGTCTCACCATCCCAGTCATGCTTCAGTGGTCTGGGCTGCTGGCTCCTGGGCTCCTGCCTCTTGGCTCCTGGCTCTGGCTTCCTGGCTCCTGGCCTCCTAGCTCTGGGCCCTGGGAATCCTGTTCAGAAGAAGCTCCACTACCACAAGTTCTCAGGACTCAGTTCTCCGTTCTTCTGTAGCTGCTCTGCCACCAGATCTTGGACTCAAGGAAATTCTGACTGTGCCTCTCTGGGCTTTATTTATATATACAGCATTAGCTGCTTCCTTCAGTCAACCCCTTCCTGTTACTTCAGTAACAGGAGACAGGAATTCATACCTTCTGTTTCCCCAAAAGAGGCTTGATCAGTTACTACCATGTTTCCCTGATAATAAGACCTATCCCGAAAATAAGCCCTCCCCTTACTGTGTAAGATTCCTCTAAAATAAGCCCTCCCCCGAAAATAAGCCCTATTGAGATTGCTACTGTAGTGAAGGTGATCCCCTGTGCTACACGCTACATTACGGTACCCTCTGTATGCACTGTCTCCCCCCCCGGGTGAAACGCACGCCGCGCTCCGAGCTGCATCCAATCAGAGCTGCAGCAGTGAGCGCGTCATCCTGTTCTTCCCCAGTGATTTGCTTGCTGGTGCCATTGAGAGCAGTGCCGCAGAGGAGAGCTGAGGCAGGACAATATAAGTCCTCCCCTGAAAATAAGCCCTCTGGTGTTTTTCTTTCCCCCCCCAAAAAAATAAGACAGTGTCTTATTATCGGGGAAACACAGGTAAGTGCTAAGTGCCTGCTACATTTGTGAAAACAAAGGGATATTCAAATTCAAAATGACATTACAATTACACCTATTCCCTTCCCTGTTTATGCTTTTATTTCTCCCTTCTCCCTTCCCTCCTTATGAGTTTTCCTTTTGACCACTGCCTCCCTCAGTATCCTCTCGCTATCAATACTGCCCCCCTTTTCCTACCCTTCTCCCTTACTATTTTTTCCTTCCCTTCTAACCCCCCTTCCACCTTTTCTTACCCCTTCACCCTCCTATTGCCTGTAGGGTATGATGGATTTTTATACTTATTATAGTATGCTATTTACATCTTGAACCAAAACCAATGAGAAAAAAATCTCATACAGTGCTCCTCTCCCTCCATTCTTTCCCTCCATTATGATGTTTTATGCCTCTTCATGACAGAATCCTATACTTAGCTGATTATGCTATGCCCTTCTTAAACCAAAACCAATGAAATTGAAGCTCATATAATGCTCATCTCCCTTCTTTCCCTCTACTATAATATGTTTTTATGTACTTTTGTGTGGTGTAATTTATCCTTTTCTGCCTCCTCCTTTCCTCTTCTCACATTACAGTTCCTCTGCACCCCTCAATAAGGTTTTATTATCATTAGATTAGTTAATTTATACCCATAACCTCTATCTATGTATACCCCTTTTAAATGTCATGATAAGGGGTGGCTAGGTGGCTCAGTGAATAGAATGCCATCCCTGGAGTCAGTAGTACCTGAGTTCAAATCTGGTCTCAGGCATGTAACACTTACTAGCTGTGTGACCTTGGGCAAGTCACTTAGCCCCAATTACCCTGCCCTCCTAAATATACAAAACTCAATATTGACAGGTATCAGCTTCCCATATAGGGATGTAAACAATTTGCTCTTATTAAATAGTTATGTGTGTGTTATGGGTGAGTGTGTGTGTGCACGTGTGTGTGTGTGTTTCCTTGTTTACCTTTCTATGTCCCTCTTGACTCTTGCATTTGGAGATGAAGTTTTACTTTGAGCTCTGGCTTGTTCTTCAGGAAGGTCTAGAAGTCCCTTTTTTCATTGACTGATTATCTCCTTGCCTGAAAGATTATGCTCAGTTTAGCTAGATAACCAATCCTTGGTTGTAGCCCAGGCTCTTTTGCCTTATGAAATATCAGATTCCAATCCCTATAATCTTTCCGTGTAAAAGCTGCTAGGTCTTGGGTGAAGCTGACTCTATTTCTGCAATATTTGAATTGTTTCTTTATGACTGCTTGCAGTATTTTCTCCTTAATTTGATAATTATTGAATTTGGCTACAATATTTCTTGGAGTTTTCAATTTGTGATTTATTTCTGGAGGGATCCAGTGGATTCTTTCAATAACTATTTTACCCTTTGGTTCTAGGACTTCAGGGAAGTTTTCCTTGATGATTTCTTGGAATATGTTGTCCAGGCTCTTTTTTTCATCATATCTTTCTGGTAGACCAATAATTTGTAGATTATCTCTCTTCGATCTGTTCTCCAAGGTCAGTTGTTTTTCCAGTGAGATGTTTTACATTTTCTACTTATTTTTCACTCTTTAAATTTTGTTTGACTGATTCTTGATGCCTCATAGAGTCATTATCTCCAATTTTACTGATTCTAATTTTTAGCAAAGTATTTTCCACAGCTAATTTTTGAAGTTCCTTTTCCATATGCTTATATTTTCATTTTTAGGGTTTTATTTTCTCCAGTTAGATTTTGAACCTCTTTTTCCATTTCACACATTTTACTTTTTGAGGGGTTGTTTTCTTCAATGAATTTTTTTTCTATTTTGACAATTGTAATTTTGAAAGAATTGGTCAATTTATCTTCTACCTCTCTAATTTGACTTTTAAATTCCTTCTTGAGCTCTTCCAAGGATACTTTTTGTGCTTGCGATCAGTTCATATTCCAGTTTGAGGCTTCAGATGTGGATATAGAGTCAATGTTGTCCCCTTCTCATTTTGGTTCTTCTTGCTCCCCATAATATGATTCTAAAGTCTTTGTTTTTCTAATTTGTTTTCCCTGTTGTGACTACATATTTCCTGGCTTTTAAAGTGGATTTATGCTTCTTGGGTACAGAGGGCTCTGACCCATACTTCTTATGCTG
Source organism: Petaurus breviceps papuanus (assembly GCF_028583685.1). NCBI lineage: Eukaryota > Metazoa > Chordata > Mammalia > Diprotodontia > Petauridae > Petaurus > Petaurus breviceps. Next base: position 7,074,625 of record NW_027187332.1, on the reverse strand, counting down.
GGACCTAGGGGCCTGGTTGTTTATTTTGTGTGATGTGGCCTTTGAGGGTCAAGAACAAGACCAGGACTCCTTGCCACAGCCTTAGCCATGCCCTTCCTCTAGGACTCCCAAGTTTTCAATTGGTTCCACTATTTCAGGATTTTCCCTTGGTGCAATATTCTCTGGATTTTCAGGGTCAAATGGGGGTATTAGAGCAGCTAGGGGTTACTCCACTATCTTGATTCCTGGAAGTTCAGGTATGTTATTTTTAAACATCCAGGCTGTGGATTGTTAGCCCCATGAGTAGCTGCTATTGCTGCCATGGTCCCTTTGTTTGTCCCTTATCCAGCTCTGACAGATTCCCCATCCTGAGTTGAGATGTCTAGGATTCACCGCTACAGGGGGTGAATCAGCTTGCCAGGTCTTGCTCCTTCTTTGCTTTGGTGTAGCTCTACACATTGCATCTGCTTCTGCATGTCATGTCCACCTCTGCATGCTGTGTCTGTTTCTGTGTATGTGCAACTGTCCCCCAATTCTAGTTTTCCAGGTGTCATTTTCTTCTGTAAGATTCTATTTCTCTTTTTCTAATTAATTGACTTTTCTTTCATAATCTTGTTTTTCTCGTATTATTCTTATTTTGTTTTCAGTTTTTTTTTTCTCCAGCTCTACCATTTGGTTTTTAAAATCTTTTCTTTCCTTTTTAAGATCTATAAATTCTTATTGGGCAGGTACCATTTATGTTACTCTTTGAAGGTTTCTTTATTTCAATATCCTCTTCTGAAGATGAACTGCAGTCTTCTCTCTTCCCATAATAGTTTTCTATATTCTACTTTTTGTATTTTTAGTGATAATTTTATTAATTATCTCTAGCCCTGGAGTAAATCTTCAGTTCTTCCTGTAGCCTGGCACAAAAACCAAACCTCCAACCTCCTGTAAGTGCCTACAGTCAGGGACTTTCTGTCCCCTGCTTCTGTACTTACTGGATGTGTGTTGATTCCTTATTACTCCACTGCTCTCACAGCGCAGCTAGTTCTGGCATTCCTTGTCAGCAGAGGTTCCCTTGATCTTCTTGGGTTCAGACACCCAACTCCCTTTAGTATACCTGGGGTAGACATTCCTGTGCATGGGGCTGAGGCAGCCTCTCAGACCAATTAACCCCAGGGCTTGTGGCTTGTGGTTTAAGCAGCTTGCCACTTATTGTTAAAGGGGATCCTACCCTGGAGATGTTTACTCTTCACTGGGACCAAACATTGCCCTGGAATTTTTCTTCTGATCTTCTCCAATTTTCTCAGGAATACACAGGTTGTGCCCCTGTTCTGATTTATTTTTCACAACATTTTGTTCCATGCTATTCTATATCCTTTGTGAGGAAAAATCTTGGAATTTTCTGACCTGCCCCACTATATTCCCAGAACCCTCCCTATATTTACCTTTTTAATGCTTCCAGTGATTCTTGTTTTTGAAAGTTTCATTTTCAATTCAGCTCTAAAATTTTCATCTAGAGTCCTCCATTTCATTACAGTTACATTTTTTTTCCCCTCGAAGGATTATACTCAGTTTTGCCTGGTAGGTTATTCTTAGTTGTAATCTCACCTCTTTTGCCTTTTGGGATATTACATTTAAAGCACTCTGCCTGTGCAACATAGTAGTTGCCAAATTTTGTGTGAGTCTGGCTATAGATCCACAGCATTTGAAAGGTTTCTTTCTGGCTTCTTGAAATATTTTCTTTGTCCTGGGAACTTTGGAAGTCATAATTATTTACTTCAACAAACATTTGTAACTCTTTTTCATTTGGTCAATTCTGCTTTTTAACGACATTTTCATTAGTGAATTTTTGTTCTTCTTTTTCCATTTGGCAAATTCTGTTGTTGTTGTTTTGTTTTGTTTTGTTATTTTCTTCATTATTTTGTGCATTTTGTTAAGTCAAACTGTTAATTATTTTTTCACAATTTTCTTCCTTTGCTCTCATTTCTCTACATATTTTTTCCTCTACCTCTCTCATTTGATTTAATTTATTCTGAATTTAAGGAATAAAATTAACATTTCCACAACATAGTGGAATAGAACAAAATATGATCTGCACATGAAACTGTTAACTTATTGTATACAACTAGATTTTCCTTTTAAATATAAAATAAAATTATCATGTACTTTTTTCTCTATTTTTCTTCCCTCCACCCACCCTATCATTTCTAATGTAAATTATACACAGAAACACACACACATACATATACTTATGTAAAATCATTCTATGTATACATTATGAATATTTATCAGTTCTTTATCTGGATACAGATATCTTCTGTCATGGGTCCTTTACTGTTAATTTAGGTATTTATAATAGTTAGAATGACTTATTTACTCAAAGTTATTCTTACCACAATATTTTTATGACTGTATACAATATTTTGTTCATTTTGCTCTTCTTTATTTTGTGAATTGTCTATCTATGTTCCTCTGAAATTAGAGAGCTCATCATTTCTTATAACACATTAGTATTCCATCACATTTGTATTACCATAACTGGTTCAGGCATTCACCACTTGATGTGCATACCCACAGTTTTTAACTCATTGTCACTACAAATAGAGCTGCTACAAATACTTTAGGACATACAGTTTTGTTTTGTTTTCCCCTTTTCCCCTAATTATCTTGAGGAGACCTGGGTGAAAGGGTAAAGGCAGTTTCATAAGTCTTTGGGCATAATTCCTGATTGCTCTACAAAATGGTTAGATCACTTTGTGGTACCACTAACACTGAATTAGTGTCCCAATTTTTCCACTTCCCCTACGACATTTGTTGTTTTCCTGTTTAATCATTTTAGCCCATCTGATAGGTGTAAAATGACATCTCAAGGTTGTCCTAATTATCATTTTTCTAACCAACAAGGATTTAGAGCATTTTTTCATGTGAGTATAAATTATTTTGATTTCTTGATCAGAAAAGTGCCTATTAAAATCTTTTGACTGTCTATAAATTTGGGAATGACTTATACTCTTGTAGATTTGAGTTTTTTTATTATATATTTGAAAAATGAAACCTTTATTTGAGAAACTGTCTAATTCCTCACCCCCCCTTCTCTGTTTTCATTCCAATTTTTGCTATATTTATTTTATTTATACAAAATCTTTTTAATTTACTGTAATCAAAATGATCAATTTTACATCACATTCTGCTCTGTCTCTCTTGTTTATTCATAAATTATTCACCTACCCATAAGTCTGACAGGAAATATGTTCAATGTTCTTCAAATTTTCTTGTAATATCTCTCATATATATCACATGGATATAGTTTGACATTATTGGAGTAAGATATTGGTCTATGAGGGCCGCTAGGTGGCACAGTGAATAGAGCACTGGCCCTGCAGTCAGGAGAACTTAAGTACAAATGTGGTCTTAGACATTTAACACTTACCATCCATTTGACCTTGGGCAAGTCACTTAACCCCAATTGCCCTGTCTTTCCCCCTCTGAAAAGAAAAAAAAATGATGCCTAATTTTTGCCAGACTGTTTAACAACTTTCCCAACATTTTTTTACCAAATAATGAATACTTACCCCTTAAACTTAAGTCCTTACACTTGTGAAACACAAGTTTACTGTAGTGATTTACTCCTGGAAATTGCATGTCTACTCTGTTCCATTGTTCTACCTTCCCATTTCTTACCCAGTACCAGATAGTTTTGATAATTACTGCCTTATAGCTTAAGATATTGTATAGCTAAACCTCTTTCCTTTACATTTTTATTTGTTCCTTTGATATTCTTGAATTATTTTGTTCTAAATGAATTTTGTTATTTTTTCTAACAGTAGAATAATTACTTGGTAATTTCATTGGGATGGCATTGAATAAATAAACTATTGTCAATTTTATAATATTGGTTTTGCTTACTGATGAGCTATTATTTCTCCAATTATTTAAAACTTATTTTATTTGTATAAAAAGTTTTTTTAAATAATTTTGTTTATTTTAGATCTCTTGTTTGTTTTGACAGGTGTATTCTTGGTATATTATACTGTCCACATATATTTTAAGTGGGGAATCTCTTACTATCTTCTTGCTGGTTTTTGTTTGTGATACATAAAAATGCTGAGGATAATTTACATGGATTTACTTTATATCCTGCTACTTTGCTAAAATTATTCACTGTTTCAACTATTTTTCCATTGTGTCTTTGAGATTTTCCAAGTATATTATATCTTCTGCAAAAGTGATGGTTTTATTATTTTTTCCTCTTTTAATTCTATATCTTGTTCCCTCTGTAACTCAGCTTCGATTAGAGTAAGATTAAAGTAATTTTCCAGAATTACCACCCATCCACACCCACCTGGTTTCTCCATGTCAGGTCTTCCTTTCACTCCTCATTTGTATGAGCTCATTGCTCCTTTTTACCTTTTCCTACCCAATTTTGTTGTTTTGTTTTAAAAATTATCCCATCATACTCAGCTCAGGCCCCTTTCAAACTTTCCAAGTAATGATGACAGTTTTAAGAATACTGATAGATGGGCAGAGACAAGAAGGCAGAGTAAAAGCAGGGACTTACTTGAGGTCTCCCCCGAACTGCTCCAAATATGTAAAAATGACTGTAAAAATGACTCTAAGCAAATTCTAAAGCAGCAGAATCTGAACAATGAAAGAATGAAACAAATTTCCATCCCAAGTCTACCTGGAAGGTTGACAGGAAAGGTCTGTTGCACCATTCTGAGAGAAGAGCACAGTCTAACATGGACTGTGATGTCACAGACATGGTGGAGCATGCCTCAGGGGACTGAGTCCCTGGAAGCTGTGGCAGTTTCCAGATTTTTCAACCCACACATGCCAAAGACAACTTGGAAGTTCAGTAGGAAAGGTATGTGGTACCAGGATGAGAGAAGAGCATGATCTGGCCCCAGTCCCAGGGTGGAGAGAGGAGCGTGGTCATACCCCAGCACAGGGAAATGGAGGTAGCAGCAGCTACTTCTAGAGCTCTCACCTGCAAATGGTGTGGGGATCAAGCTGCTGATCAGAGGAGGTCTGCAGGGATCTCTTTGCTGGTGCTGAGGCAGGATTGTCTTGCTTTGCCCATGCTTTGATATGGATCATCATCCTAGGTGGTGGTCTTGGGGTTAGGAGGAGCACTGGGGTGGCAGAGCTTGTGGCTTCAGTGGAGAGGGAATCCTCCTCACAATTCCAAGGCAGAAAAGAGTGCTTTTGGTCACTCACAGACCAGAGTACAGGCAAGGAGAGAAATAAACACCTCTTGTTTCATCATACCTTAGAAGACCTGAAAATTTACAGGTCCCTAGAAGTATCTCTGAAAACAGCTGCATAAAACCCCTGAAGCTTGGCACAGTACACCCACACCCCCACACACAAACACACACACTGGAAGGAGAATTTTAATTTAATAAAGAGTTAAAAAGTTAAGTAATTGGCTGGAAAAATGAGTAAACAGTAAAAAACACAGACTATGGAATCTTACTTTGGTGACAGGGAAGATCAAACCAGAAGAAGCCAAGAAATTCAAACTCCCTACATTCAAAGCCTCCATGAAAAATATGAATTTGTCACAGGTCATGGAAGAGCTCAAAAAGGAGTTTGAAAATCCAGTAAGAGAAGTAGAGAAAAATTTAGGAAGAAAATACTGATAACATTTTCACATATAAGAAATAAACCAGTTTACCTTAATGAATCCCTTAAAATTGATATTTAATATTTTCCTTACATTTCTTCTGGATCTTATATATTGAATTTTCCATTGCATTCTGGTCTTTTTTCCCACAAATACCAGAAAGCCTTTCAATTGATTAAATGTCCATTTTCTTTTTCATTCAGGATTATACTTAGTTATGAAAGTTTTTTGTATGTTTGTTTGTTTGCTACCCCAGCTTTTCTACTCTTTGAAATATTAACATCCCAACAAAAGTTTTTAAAATATTAATAATGTGTAGAACTTGAACATTCTAAGATGCCTAAAGAAAGAATAACATTTCCTTTTAATAAAGAGGAAGAAAATTTACAGATCTTCTCAGATGTCCCAACACATAATTTGACAACTTATAGACAGTAAATCCCCATAAGATTAAGCACAAAAATATCCTTGAGAATTCAAGTGAGGTGTACTTGAGGCACAACATCATCCCAGACAGCACTGTTTCCTACAAAACAAAATCTGAAAATAGCAATGACATAAACAGTTCAATTATTTTGTTTGCATACCCAAAAGTACACAAGACATTAAACATATGAGAATAAAACCATGTGACCTAGTACTTTTTTTCCACTATCCCATCAAGTATATAAAGAAAATTATGAGAAAAATTATGAAATATTTTCATACATATGTTGTATATACATGTATATGATTTCATGTATATAGGTATACATTTATGCATATGTGTATGTGTTTATGGATATAGGTGTGCATTTATATATTTATGTTTATACATTTATCTGGACCTATGATTTTTTTTGTGAAAATTTCCTTATAGTCCAAGTTTCCTGGACTATGAGACAAAATTGCTTGACTATATTTTGAAGTCCTGATTGGGAAAAACCCATAAGATTAAGTAATAATGAAAAGTCATAAAAACTTGAACTCTGTGAAAGGTGGAAGTTCAATTATGGTAATCTATTTAAAATCATAACTTAGATACAGAATTATATTTTAGGCATTAAGTCAAAACTTGATATACTATGGCCTACAAAAGCCAAAAACAAGAATATTGTGATCAATATGTGACTGACAGATGCTTCATACACAAACTTATATTTGGACATAACATTGGCTGAACTCCCAAACTTATTTCTAAGCAGAAAACCTCCAGCTCCTCCTGACTTTATCTGTTTTCCGTAATTGCCATGAGATTGATTTTAGAGGCTTTTAACAGAGTTTCACTGATTGGTCTGGTCACCACCCCAAAAATCTTGGCAGGTAACCATCAAACTGGCCCCAATTGTAAATAAATGCTCAGTTGATTAAACTACTACCTATGAGCAGTCTGGAACTCTTTAGCTTTTTCCTTTGTTATAAAAAGATCACCTCATGGTTATGGAGAAAATACAGGGTTCCCCAGCTAGGGGCATTCTGAATCTTACATATGGTAACATGAACAATACATACCAGAGGCAGGACTTGATTCCATGTCTTCTAATTAATGAGAGTTTCCTAAACAAAAATTGACTCTAAAATAATGTATCTTCATTACTCACCAAACAGAGTGTGTGGATTCCTTCCTATTCTCCTTTGCTCATATTGTTTCTTATTCTTAATCATTTTACTTTTTTTTCACACTTTTTCTCAGTCCATGCAAACCAAGCACATGTTAAGTCTGACTCCTTTCATGCAATCTCATCTAACTGTCCCAGATCAAAAAGATCCATTCATACTTACTATTTATTGCCTTATAATATTACTGACTTTTCCTTAGTGTCTTATATTCCTAAATCAATTAAAAAATTACGTTGGGGACCAGGGTCCTTCTTTGCTCTGTGATTTTAGTTTGTATTTATCATTTGCATTACCACAATGTCTTGCACAAAATACATTTTAATAAATATGGACAAAAATATTCACTCATTTTTTTAGATCTCATCTACAAAATTACTGTTGCATATCTACCTACAATGAAAATTTAGAAATCAGAAAGTCCCTATAGGAAGAGTTATAAGTGAAATCTCTTTTGTCTTTCTTTTGTAGTGAGTAGATTATCTAACTATTTGCTTCATGGATTGCACTTTACTTACTGTTATGTAGCAGTGTTTAGTTCATCACATTTTGGGTGGCAAAAATATTTATTCCAATTTTATGTTTCCTTGCTTCCCTTCTATGAGCTAAGTAGCATCTTATGTTTCTTCAACAGACAGATTCCTACCCATAGTGACTAAAAGTCCTCAACATCACTTGAACTTCAAGTGGTTCTGCATAATATGTTCAGACATGTTGACTCATGCTAAGTAGAATAACAACAATAATAATAATCATTAAATCTTACTTAATAATACTTAAATCTTAAATACAGATTAAATTCACTTATTTATGAACTGGTAGACCAAAAAAAATAAAGTTATGTAAGTAGAAGTATATAATTATAATTTCTAGTTATGAATATAAATTCACCCACATGTATGTTCACATCAACATTTGATTACAAAGTAGTACAGTAGAGAGGACATTATTTTTTATTCCCCTTCAAAACTTGCTGTCTCTCATCATTATCCCCTACCTGCTATGCGTCCAGGTAATGATAGCTCAAAAAGGTTAACTGGTCAAATGAAGCTAAGCCAAGAAGGCTACAATAACCTGCCATGGATCATAAGGTGGTTAAAATGGTCATTTATTGTTACTTATATTTATTACTGAATGATATGAATAAATTACATAGGCAATCAAAACCAAAGAAATACATACATATACACATGGATACATACATATATGCATACACACATGTTTACAGTTGTGTATACATGTGTGCAACCACATATATGTATATGTGCATGCTGTGAATTTATGTGTGTATAAATGTGGACATATGAAAATCTCAGCTTTTGTATTTACATATATGAATTAAGAGAAGACCAAACTAAATGACTGCATTCACTTGATTCATCTATAACAGAAAGAGTTATTTCTGTGGCAAAGAACAGTGAGAGAAAAAAATAAGAAAAGTATATTTTGGTTTAATAAAAAGGACTTAGCATATATTTATTTTTTCATGAGTTATTTTTTTTTCTTTTTTATTCATGATATTATAATTTATTATGGTTTCCTAAAGAAGGTCTTGCAGATAGATATTCAAGTGAAAAGAAAGATCATAGCTACATTTTCTAGTCTTTCATTGATACAATTTTATAATCCACTGTTTCTAGGATTTTGGAGGAAATAGTGCTCATGGTCCATTATCCTTCTTTTTAGAATTTTTAAGATAAATTATATTATAACTCATTGTCACCTTTAGCAAGCATATTTTTTTTACTCTAAAAAGATAGTTGCTGAATAAAAGATTTTCTGAACATTTTGGCACCATTGTTTTGTCAATTATTTCATTGAAATTATTGTTATTATTATTATTATTATTATTATACCTATGTGTGACTTTTTGATAATCTACAAGTTTTTGGTGTCTCTTTGAATATTTTTAATATAGGTTTCCTCCTCGCTGTTTTTCATGTTTGCATTGAAGTCACAAAGTGTCAAAGTCTATGTTAATTTGATTTGAATAGTCTTTCAAATACTTCATATAAATTTTCTACTTCCTCTTCAACATCCAATATTTGGAGATAAGGCGTAATTATTTCTTGCAAATCTTTATGAAGACACTTATTCTATGCAATATGTGATGAACATAATATCCCAGGATATGGTTTTTGTTTCCTGTAGATATATGAAAAAAATATTACCCTAATTCTTTATTTACTTCTTCAAGGAGTACATTTAACATGCTTTTCCCATTTATTTTCAGCTTCTTTTTTTCTTCTAATTTTGTTTAAAGCAAATTGTCATAAATGATGATTTACTTCTCCCAGTAATGTCAACATCCTCCCTTCAATGGTCATTTGGCAATGACCTCACAAGTACCTACAGGAAGCCAAGGGAATATAAACTCCAGCAATTTCTATCATACTGAAAAGGGTAAGAGATTGCCCCTGTAAAAGATTTAGTCTGTTTTCTAAGGAATAAATAATCTTGCTGACTATGAGGAGGAATAACACTAATAAGCTGACAATCTGGTAAGGATTTTTTTTTGGCTATGGCAATTCAAAAAAGACAAACAAAAAATAATTATATTTTCAGGACAGTTTGACTTTTTTATGATATTGCAGATGAAGGGACTTAATAGGAGAAAGGGAGATGGAGAATGTTAAGAATCACACACATTTTAGAGCTTCAATAAACTTGAATTTCCTTAAGGATCATTAGTAAGAAAACTATGAAACACTAAAATAAAATGTGTATTTTAAAGGCAAAATAATTTGATGTGTTACTCAGAGATTGTTCTTAATGCTCTAAGGAGGATAAACATATCCAAATAGTTTGTAGTTATTGCGAAAGAGACAAACCCCTGAAATTGGCCCCTGAAATTAATGAATTAATTTTCTTGGTTCCTGTTTTCTCATATCTGCTGCATGACCACCTTTTTCAAGTTGTTTAAATATAGGAAAAAATAAGATAGGTATGTACAAATAGGTGATTTGAATAATGGACAAATCTGGTAATCCATTCATAAGTAATATATACTTTATTCAAATAACCCAAAATCTAAGACTGGTCAGATTTCATGTTTCATGGGTTTTTACTAAGTTCTTCTGGTGATAGAACATAGATAATACTGGTTAAGAGAAGAAGAGACCAATTCTCAAGCTTGGCAAATAACTGCTGAGAAACATGGGACTGGATAAATGTGAAACTGACTTAAGCAAGTAAGAAATGAATATTCCTGATGATTTGGATAACCTCCTATGATTTGTCAGACCAATGATTAATATGCACTTCTGGCAATTAAAGAGGCAGAATTGTATTGGGCAAAGGATACTAGATTACATATTATATCACCTTGTTTGGGATGTTAGTTCTGGTACTTCTTGTTTTATAAGAAGAAAAATAGTAACGAGGTGTGACAATCCATAGGAGTATTCCTTTGTGGGAAGTAGGAAGCAATAATATTCCTTGTCTCACGTGTCTATAGAGAAAAAAGTATAAAATGAACCCAAGTTCTTGGTTTAAAAGAGGGAAATTCAATTGTACAGGCAACTTTGAGGCATTTTAAGATGGGATTTATGGGTGTGGTAAATCAATGTATTAGTGTACCTGATTCAAAAGGAACATATCAGATAAAAGTGAAGTCAGTAGTAGCTAATTTCAAGAAGACGTGCATATGGCAAGATCCACAAGCTAAAATAGAGAAACATGGCAGAAAATTTTTAGGTGAAGGACAGAGTGCAAAAAGTAGAAAAATATATTATTTTCTGTTATAAGGCAAGCATATTACAGACTTCTAACCAGAAGGAAAAAGTAGATAAATTCTGGAAACAGATCAGTAAGTTGACAAAATTGATAATATAGCCATTTTTAAGAGAATTCAACTATCAGACATCTTTGAGAACTTGCTGCTATTCACTATTTGGCCACTTAGAAGTTTATTTTTAGCCTTACCTACTAAGGTAAGTGTATATATTTAATTATATACTGTACACTTTATGCATAAAAACACAGACACATATATATGCATATTTATATGCATGCACATATCTGTATTTTAGTGACTTCCTGATTTAATACCTTAAAATTTATTAACCCTTTAATATTTTGGGAATATACTCTATCTTATGATTATTATGATTAATATTATTTGGAATATAATTAAAGTATTTACATATGTCCAACTATATATTACTTGAGTATACTGTAATGATTTTTAAAATGTTAGGGGAAAACTAGCTTTATATTTTCCATTTACACAAAATAGAAAAAATTGATCATACTTTCAGAAATGACAGTTTGATCAAGACCTTGAAGTGTACTTTCTTTAATCACTAGTTTTGGGACAGTTTAAGAAAACCTTCTGAGTTATTGATTGCTGCATAATTTATTTGCATCATTCAGTAATAAATATAAGCAATGATAAATTACCAGTGTAACTACCATATGACCATGGCAGGTTATTATAGGCTACTTGGCATAGTTTCATTTGACCAGTTAACCTTCTTGAGCTTTCATTACCTGAAGGGATAGAGGGTAGGGGATAATGACAACAGACAGCAAGTTTTGAAGGGGAAAAAAAAAAGACTAAGGGGAAACTGACTAGTGTATGAGTCCATTTCTGTCTCCCTGTGGTTCTGGGCATTAGATTTTTGACATTCAGTAAGGGCATAGCCTCTGGAGCACTTATCTGAATCCTTGTTTCAGCACTGGAGGTTCAGAGACAAATCAAAAAGAATTGAAATTTTAGATCACAGGGAGCAGCAATTCCCAAATCCCTGGAACTGCTATACTGTTGTCCCATTTGCTTATATAACTGTGACAAGTAGAGGCATCCTGAATTTTTATAGTTGTTACAGAACTAGCAACGAATTAATTCCATATATCTAGTTCTTCTTTTCTTAGAGACAGGCATTTAAGACCAGAAATATTTCTCCACCCCCTAGTCATAGAGTTCTCACTATAGAAGGCCACTGGTTTGGAATCCATTAACAACCCTACTTTACTGTTTTTTTCCTTCTAAATAACACCCTAGGTAAAGGTTATTAAATGAAGCATGGCTTGATAATATAAAATGGGAGTCACCTATTGGAATTGGTCAACTAGGATTTTTTTTAGTTAATTGGCTGATGTATACACAAATACAGATGCCAACAAAACAAAAAAAAAAAACCCACAACCTATGGAGTCAATTTTTTTTCTTGGCAACTAGCTGTTAAGAATAGAAAAATTGCTTGAAATCATATTGGTATGGCTCATACTGTTATTGGTTGCGGTTCATAGAAACAGATATCCATCTGTCAGTCACTTATACCTTGTGAAATTTACTTGAGGAAATTTCCTCATGTCTTCCCTTCTCTACTTTCCTTTCCCTTCCCTTTCTGTTCTCTCCTAAATGGTAAAGCTCATACGTTTTGTGTACTCTGGTCTGGTATATATTCTCATCTGTATATTCCCTATTTCAGTCTATTATTTTCTTGAATAAATGATTTTTTTTTACTATTTGTTTCATGTGTTCATTATGGAATTGGCACTTATTGGGAAGAGAGTGAAAACTTAGACACACAACTTGGGTCACTTGTTCCCTGTCACGAGATAGTGATCAGGAACTCAATTTAAACTTAGAAATAGTTTTCACTAGATTAAGAATATTTAGGAGTAGTATCTGATCTTTTACTTTCTTTAATGAAATAATTTATTGTTTCTATGACTTATTCTTTGACCTAGTTATTCCTTAGGATTAGTTTGTTAATTTTCACATATCTTTTAATCTATATTCCCACAGTCCTTTATTAAATATCACTGATTTTGGCATGGGATAAAAAGGATGCATTCAACATGTATGCTTTTCTGCATTTGGTTGTGAGGTTTTTATGTCCTAATAAATGGTCAATTTTGAGAAAGTGTCATGTAAAGAGGAGAAAAAGATACACTCCTTTCTATTCCCATTCACTTTCATCCAAAAGTTTATCATATCTAACTTTTCTGAAATTCTATTTATTTCCTGGACTTACCTACTATTTGATTTATAGTTAGGTTTATCTAGTTTTGAGAGGGGAAAAAGTGAGGTCTCCCAGTATAGTTTTAGTATTTATTTCCTCCTGTAACTCATTTAACTTTTCATTTAAGAATCCTGATGCTGTGCCATTTGGTACAGAAATGTTCAGTATTAATATTGCTTCATTATCTATGTTATCTTTTAGCATAATGTAATTTCCCTGCTTGTCTCTTTTAATTAGGTCAATTTTTGCTATTGCTTTACCTAAGATAATAATGGGTGACCCTACATTTTTTTAATCTCAGCTTAAGCATAATAAATTCTGTGCCAGATCCTTATTTGTTTTGTTTTTATTTTCTTTTTGTTTCAAGTGTCATTTTGTAAACAAATATTTTTGGATTCTGGTTTATTACCCTTTCTGTCATCTCCTTCCATTTTATAGTTGAATTCATCCCATTTAAATCCAGAGTTATGATTAGTACCTCTACATTTCCCTTGATCTTATTTTTCACCAGTTTATTCTCTCTCTCCTCTCTCTCCTCAAAAGTTTGTTTTTCTTCTAATGACTGACTCCTTTAATGTGCTCTCCTTTTTCTCCCATGCTATTCTATAATTTTTTCCCTTCCTACTTTTCTCTTGGGTATGATAGATTTCTCTAAACAACTAAGTGTGTAGGTTATCCCCTCTTTAAACCAATTTCAAAGAGATTAAGATTTGAGCATTGTCCACCAATCCATGCATTTTCCCCTCCGCTGGAAAATCTCTCATTGCATGCCTCTTTTTTTTTCTTGCTGTATTTCCAATCTTAAGGCACATTGTAAAGAAAATAAAAATAATCACTTTAGTTATCAAGACCCACTATAGGTCTCATTTTAATTTTCAACTTTGAAGTTAACTGTGTCTGATCTTGTTTCATTATGTATTGGAAGGATCTTTGAAATGCCAGACATGCCCATACCCTTGAAATGCCCATACCAACAGTGGCTAATATTTGCATATCTAATAATCATTCAAGCATACTCTTTAATATGCATGTTTCAAATCCCCACTATGTATTGTTTACATTATTGCCATAACTTCTTGATTAGTCCTTCTGTTTCTCCATTCTATAGCAACACATTGCGAAAAAATAATCATAGTAAAGCATAGATTTCTTTTTAACTTTTCAAGTAAAAATTATTCAATGTCTCTCTATTGTTTCTAAAATAAATGAAGTACAGAGAATATTTAAATTCACAGTCTGGCTCCAGATTGGTTTTCCAAACTAATTTCTTATTATTCTCTTCATATGCTTATATTTTGATGTAATTGGCTTACTTCTTTTTCTCAAACATAACATTCAATCTTCCACCTTATTGCTTTCATTCACAAGCTTTCTTTCTTTCATGCCTAGTATGAATTCCCTTTACCTCTTTGTTTCTTTAACTTCTTTTACTGATCAGCTTTTGTAGGCAGACTTTCCTCATCCTCCTATTATAAGAGCTTTCTACATCAAATGACCTCTTTGCTTTTGCACAGTTCCTTTTACTCTGGTTTCAAACAAAAACTTCTCTTTAGTTGCTCTTTGAAGGATTGGGGAATGATTTAAAAATTTACACAAGGATATGAAGTCCTTGGGTTCAGGGACTTTTTTTGCTATTGTTGCTTTTGTTGGTGGTGGTGGTGGTAGTGGTGGTGATGGTATTTGTTTTTTTTTAATAAATCTTCAGAACCTAGTACAGTGTCTTTCACATAGTAAACACACAAAAATATAAAAAGAAATTCATTTTTTTAATTTCATGATATCAACCATTATGTTTATTGAACAGAGCTCCCATAATAAGAGCAAAGATTTAGAATAGAAAGACAGATATTTTTATGACATTTTGAGAAGGTGGTTATCTTAATCATGTTCTTGAATTTAATTCAAGTATCCATTACAACAGGGAAGAAATCAGGACAGCAGATGAATATCAACTGATATTTAATTATATAATTTCAGAGAAAAAAGAAATCAGGATTCATAGAGTCCAGTAAACAATTAAACAGGAATCAGCTATATAACATCTCATGGAAATAGTCATCCTGTATTTAAAAAAAAAATTCAGTGATAATGTTTTTATAGCCATTTCCCTCTAATCTCTCCATATTCTTCTTGCCTTGATTATTCCTTTGTAATTCATTTGAGCCAAACCAACTGATTCAATGATGGTTACATAAGCAATCTGTTTTACTATATCCATAGCCACATTTCAGGAAAGTCCTCAATTGCTTAATTTTGCTGTAGATTCACCAAGAATTTCATATGTCTACATTCAATGCCAAGAGCATGGGAATTGTAGCCAAAGAGGAAAAAAATACAATAAACCTGTGAATCCATTTTTTTTTTCATCTTTTCACACTGATATCTGATCTGATAAAATTGTTTAGGATGTCTGAATTTTTTATGGCAGCTCATTCTTCATTGTATGCCTGTACCCTTCATACAATTTTTAATTTATATCAATGGCTCTGGTTGTTTTCCATTTCATGAACATTATCATCCAATGCTGTGTACCTGTGCTACCTCTCTCCTTTCAGTTTCCTTTTACATACTGCTGAATTCCATTAGATTATAAGCTTATTTAGGAGAAGGATTGTCTTTCTCATTCTTATTCATATTCCCAAAACTTAGCAAAGTACTTGTCACAAAGAATGTGATTAATAAATGTTTATTGATTATTCATCTCTTTTGTCTTTTTCAAGAAACTATCAGTGTGGAGTTTCCCTGCAAGAATCAAACATAGCAAAATTTTCCTAAAGTCCTAGAAAATTCCAGGTACAATAGACATTTCAAATAAAAGAAAATCATATTAATATTGTGGTCCACTATGAGCTATAATTCCTCTTGCTAAGATTCTCTAAGAAGCTCAGTTATGCTTCATAAATTTTTTAAAGGTTTGTTATTGCTTCCTTGGTAAACAGTTTATTTTTGTTCTTAATGACCTTAATTTTTTAAAATGTGACCACATCTTCAACTTATTCAAGCAAATTTGAATACTGAATATTTGCTTAAGGTACTGGGCCATCATCCTTCCAGCAACTTATTGTTCTTACTAAAGTTTAATGAATAAGCTTTCTATTTTATCATCCAGTTATTTATTTATTGACTTCTTTATGGCATTTTTGTGCAGAACTTCAGGGAACAAATGTAAACATTACAATATTAATTAAAACCATTAAACATAGCAGGCATTAAAGCCACTAAAATTAGCACAATGAGAAAATCCATCGATTTTAAAGTGCTTCTGTAATGGGGGAAAGTATACTTTACAAGGAAATATCTTGGCATATCTTGGAACATGAATCAATAGATTAGTAATATGGGACTAAAAATTCAGAGAATCTGATTATTCTACAGAGCTACAGAAATGAGAACAAATGTGACACATATGTAATTTTCTTTATTCTGATTTCAATCATGAATATATTTTGATTTTTTTTCCCCCAGAAGGTGTTTAAAAGACTAATTTTCAAAGAATAAGGATGGCAGCTCTGCCTTGGGCAACAGTATTAGTACACCTGAAAATATTATTTAGAAGTAATGATTCTGGTTCTTGGTGTCATAGATCATGGTGACAGGTGGAATTGCTATATATCTAGTGTACAAGTTCTATTTTGGAGTGGCATGAGTGGTTGTGTGCTTCAAAAAATGTTTAGTGCTTCACCTTGTGAAGTATAGTTCTTAATATAAAAACTTTTAAATTATAAAATCTTAATAAAAAATCTTATAAAAAAACCTTTCCTAATTTGTGTAGACACACATACACAAACCTTAACAGGAAAAGGAATAAAATGAAAATTTTTCCAGGAATATTTTATCAAATGTGAAAAGAAAAAAATAGATTATTTATAAATGAGCATTTTTCAACTCACTCTATCAACTGAAACATCCACCAATATCTGTGTTCTAACTGATGTAGGCTGACTCTTTATCAATGTAAATCAAAGCCCATTTATTCCTTGCCTCATGTGGGACAGTTACTTATATACTCTGGCATGTTAAATATAGAAACTCCAGGAAAAAAAATATTGCCATACTACTTTTTAAAATATATTTTTGGGTTTGTTTTTGGTTTGCAACATTCATTTCCACAAGATTTTGAGTTGCAAATTTTCTACCTATCTTCCCCTAACCACCACCCCAAAATAGCAATCCCACTGAATACCCCCTCCCCCAATCTGCTCTCTCCTACAGCCTCCCCCATTACCCCTCCAACTTTCCAGTAGGGCAAGATGGATCTCCATATCCCCGTGCCTCTATATCTTATTTCCCAGGCGCATGTTAAAAATAATAATAATATTTTTGAAAACATTTGATTTTAAAATTTTGAATTCCAGATTCTTTCTCTTCTTCCCTCATTACCCACCACCGATGGGAAGATAAGCAATTCAATATAGGTTGTACATGTGTAGTTACACAAAACATTTCCATTGTGGATATATTGTGGAGGACTAACTATATTTCTGTCCATCCTCTCCTGCCCCCACTTGTTCAATTTTCTATTTAGACCCTGTCCCTTTTCAAAAGTGTGTGCTTCTAACTACGCTCCCCCCCCCAATCTGCCCTCCCATCTATCATTCCCCCTCTTATCCCCTTCCCCCTACTTTCCTTTAGGGTAAAATACTAAATTTAGTGTGTATGTTATTCCCTCCTTAAGCCAAATTCAATGAGAGTAAGGTTGACCCATTCCCTTTTGCCTTCCTGTTCTTTCCTTCCATTGTAACAGTTTTCTCTTGCCTCTTTTATATGAGATAATTTACCCTATTCTATCTCTCCCTATCTCCTCTCATTCCTCTCTTAATTCTTAATTTTATTTTTAGATATCATCACTTCCTATTCAAATGATCCTGTGTCCTCTATGTATACATATACTCATACATACACACCCTCATATGCACATATACTGTCTTATATAAATGTTTATATACACACACATTTATAGTCCCTTCAACTATTCTTATACTGAGTAAAATATCATAAGTTACAATTATCATTTTTCCATGTAGAAATGTAAAAAAAAATCAACTTTAGTAAGTTCCTTATGATGTCTTTTCCTTGTTTACCTTCTCATGCTTCTCTTTATTCTTGTATTTTTATTTGAACATCAAATTTTCCATTCAATTCTGGTTTTTCATCAAGAAAGTTTGAAAGTCCTCTATTACATTGAATGACCATATTTTCCCCTGAAACATTATACTGAGTTTTGCTGGGTAGGTGGTTTTTTGCTTTAATCCTCAGTCCTTTGACCTCCAGAATATCATATTCCAAGCCCTTGATACCTTAATGTAGAACCTGGTAGGTCTTCTCTTCTCCTGATTGTGTTTCCACAATATTCAAATTGCTTCTTCTTGGCTGCTTGTAATATTTTCTCCTTGATCTGGGAACTCTGGAACCTGGCTATAATATTCCTAGGAGTTTTCTTTTTGGGATCTTTTTCAAGAGGTGATCAGTGAATTCTCTCAATTTTTATTTTACCCTCTGGTTCTAAAATATCAGGGCAATTTTCCTTGAGAATTTCTTGAAGGATGATTTCTAGGTTGTTTTCTTTTGATCATGGTAGTCCAATAATTTTAAAATTATCTCTCCTGGTCTATTTCCCAGGACAGTAGTTTTTTTTCTAATAAGCTATTTCACATTGCCTTCTATTTTTTTTTCATTTGTTTGAATCTGTGTGATAGTTTATTGATTTCTCATAAAGTCATTAGCTTCCATTTGTTCCAATCTAATTCTGAAGGAATTATTCTCTTCAGTGAGCTTTTGCAATTCCCTTTCTGACTGGAAATTCACCTTTTTAAGGCATTCTTCTGCTCATTGGCTTTTTGGGCCTCTTTTGTCATTTAAGTTAGTCTATTTTAAGGTGTAATTTTCTTCAGTCAGGTTGTTGACTCTCTTTTCATGATTTTCTTGCATCATTCTCATTTTTCTTACCAATTTTTCCTCCACTTTTCTTACTTGATTTTCAAAATCCTTCTTGAGTTCCTCCATGGCCTGTAACCATTTTATATATTTTTTGGAAGCTTTTGATGCAAAAGTTCTGACTTCATTGCCTTCTCTCATTCCATGTTTTGATACTTTTTGTTCCCAAAAAAGGAATCTAAGGTTTGAATGCTGTGTTTGCTTTGCTTCCTCTGCTAGTTCATGTTGCCACTCAAATACATATCTTTTTAGCTCTTTGCCACAGTAGAACTCTGCTTTCAGAGAGGAGAGCTTTGTCCCAAATTAGTGGAGATTTTTCAGCTGCAGGGGCTATTAGTTGGGTGCCCTCTCTGAAACCCCAGCAAGCTCTGGTCCACTGGCCACACCCCCCAAGACCTCCAAACAAGAAAGGGATACATATTCAAGCAGGTTAACACAGGAGTGATTACCCTCTGAATGATTGCTTGGTCCCCCTATGATCTGCCAGCCAGGAGCTCTGGAGGCAGACACAGAGCAGCAGCTGCAGCTGCGGTGACTCACCTGCTGCTTGCCCTGGGGGTAGGGCTGGACAAAACTCTTCCAACCCCCCACCCGATTCCAACAGAGTTCCACACTGACTTGCTGTTTGGAATTTATGGGTTGATAAGTCTGGAAACCACCACAGCTGCTGGTGCTTCACTCTCCTGAAGTCTGCTCTGGCCCTATTGTCTTTCTCTTAACATTGTGTGAACATTTTGATCAGTTGAAGGGGAAAAAAATCCACTGACCTGTTTTTTTATTTATTTATTTTTTCAATCTTACAATTTTCTGCAAATTTCACTTCATTCTCATAGTTGTTTTTGTCCCTCTCTACCATAGTGATCTTTCAGTTCATTCTATGAATTTTTTTTTATATTTTAAATTTTGTTTCATTTTTTCCAAAATTAAAGACCAAAACAGATCATTACCATATATACATCAGAATGCAATACAAATTAAACTATTAACTTCCATTTCATACCATCAGATTATTTTTAGAAATAGAAAATAAATTCAACAAATAACTTTCAAAATTAACTGTGCTTTTTTTTGTATTTTCTTTTTCATGTTTCTCAAATATTTTACCCAAAACTTCTTTCAGTGACATTTTTACCCACCCAGCCCTTTAACTTCTTCCAATCCTTACTCCAAATAGGTAACTAAAAGAAAAATAATAACGTTGTGATTCATACATATGGTCCAACAAAATTTATTCACATAGTTACTATGTTCAAAAATCTGTGTCTTTCAAAATGTGAATCCATCACTTCTGTCATGGCGTAGATAATTTATTTTTGATATGTATTTCAATGACATAGTTGGTTATTGCATTGATGAGATTTCTTAGGTCTTTCAAAGTTTTTTTTTCCTTTGTCTTGTCTTCACATGCAATTTTCTCCACACTCTGCTTTCTGTGCTCTGTAGAAATTCTCAATTTAGTATTATTCTATAAAATGGACTCTGTCACCATTTCTTATACTGTATTATCAGCGTATTGCATTCATATTTCCTGATTTGCTCATTCAGTCTCCAAATTATGGACACCTTTTAGATTATATTTATTTTTTTTTCTTCTAATGCCCTCTTAATATGATTACATGGTTTACTTTTACTATTTTCTCCCTATTGTCATATTCCCCCTTAAGCATATCCAATGCTATTTATTTCTCAGATAAGTGTGACTTTACTGCACCAAAATTGTCAATGCACCTGTCTGTTTATCTATATATTTATTTATCATCTATTTATCTATCCTTTTATATCAATCTATCTATCATATCATTGCATACATATCTGAATAGAAAACAATTTATCTTCAAATATTCTGATTATAACTTAATTTACAAATTCATTCAAAAAGTATCTTCTAGAGTCCTCTTTTGCTAACCACCTAGTACTCAGAGGAGCTATAACCTTATAATTACTTGTCACATACATATGTGTGTATACACATATATGTATATGTGAGTGCATGTATATATACACACATACACACAGTACAGACATATCATATATCATAATATAAAATAGTTGAGAGTATGATGATTTTATTGTTTGTATTTGTTTAACTCATTCCCAGTTTAATAATGGGCTCTTAATGAATACTTGTTGATTAATGATTGTTAATTGATTTGTAGTCAATTTACCTGAATATATACAAGATTCTTTTGCCTAGATCAAGATTGCTATGCCCTGTCCAAGACCAAGAAAAAGTTGAGGGTTTTTCTTGAAAAAAAAATGCTATAGGATAACATAAACTACTTTAAAATTATTAAATAGTTTTATTTTATCTAGACTATAAACTCTGATATTACTTCATTGCGGTATCATATCTGCCAAATTAAGCATATTGTAAAGTAACATTCAATGAGTAAAAATTTTTACCCTCAAAAAAAGACCTTATTGTTTTGGCAAATTAATCTTGTTTACCTAATATTTTGGATTGTTTCAGTGTACAGGTCTATTTATCTGTCTTGGCCAATCTGCCTTCACAACACTATTTTTATTTGAGGAAAATTTTGGCTTTGCCATTTTGTCTGGGAAGCCTATGGAGTAGCAGTATCACTAACTATTAACTTTCTAGACAATGCTAGACTGCCTGAAAAGAATACTTCTCAAAGCCCCCTAAGATGTTTTCACATCCATTTTTCTCCCAGAACAATTAGAAGCATAGGTTATGAGAATGTATTTTGATAGTAAACAAACTGAACTACACAAGTTGAATGTGATGAAAAAATAATATTATTTTATTTTCACTTTTTTAAAACATTTGTGCAATACAGTACCTTCATATATTAAAAGAAAACTGCACTGAAAGATAACAAGATTAATCATTAATAAATATCTTGTAAATCATGTTTATAGAAGTTATTTTTATCTTTGAAGAAGCAAAATCTCTTGTAGAAGATTAAGCAAAAACCTATTAAAGCTTTTATCAATCAAATGTAGTTGGCTGCATACTTCAAAGAAAGCTGTTAACTCAACAGGTAAGCAAAAAATACAATAAATTACATTTATAATATATTTTCTCTACTCAAGAAAGTAGTCTGTCAAAATAGAGGCTTCACTTGCAGTTTTAATAGACATCAATAATAACAATAACATATGACAAGAAGAGACTTCATTCCAGGTCTAGGGTACAGTTTGATGAAAATTATGAAGACATTTGATTGATGAATAGCTCTTAGCATGTTGTAGGTGATCAATGAATGTTTATTTATTGAATGATTAACAAATGTGAGATTTATAGTGAAAATGGCTCAATGAAACTTAGAAACTGACTGGATGTGGAAAGGAAAGAGAGTAGAGTTTTAAGGATGGCAAGATTTCACAAGAACTAGGAACATGTGATGCCCCACAACATTAGAAATTTGGGGAGATGTATTTTTTTGAGGAAAATGAATTCTGTTTAATTCACACATATCTATATTTTGTTTGGGCATGTGCAGCAGACAACTGGTCATGTCAGACTAGTTGCACGGATATAGAAATGACAGTTGTACTCATGGGCATTAATTAGATGACAAAGAGAATATGTAGTGAAAGAATAAGGCCAAGAACTGAGCTGCCATACCTTATGGAGTCATAAATGAATGATGCTCACTAAAAGGAAAGAGAGAAAAATAAGCCAATGAGGCCAACATGGTAGGAGAATAATAAAGAAAGGGAGTAAAATTTATGAGCATGTATACACTGTGGGCATGTGCTTATACATACACACACACATATATAAACATACATACATAAATATTTTTTCAAATACACTCACTTGATTCTTGATATGTAGATATCATTTTATACATAAATTGTTGTATCATCAATAAACTGATTTCTATATACCAAGAATCAAGCAAGTTTATTTGAAGGATTGGGGGGGGGGGGGCTAAGTATATTTTTAAGGAAAGATTCAATAGATAAGGATAAACTCCTAATTAGAGAAAAAAATAGAAAAACTCTTTAAAAAATTGGGGGGGGGGATATAAGGCATACAAACAGAGAGAAAAGGCAAGGCCTATCCTTTCCTGCAAGATTGTAGAAAGGGAAAAGATCCCCATAGCACACACACATATACATATATACATATAGCATGTGTTTTAATAAATATATCAATGATACATATATATACATATATATATGATATGTGTGTATATACACTATATACAAATATTAGTGTAGGAGAAAAGTTGAATTTGAAAGCATTGCTAAGGTTTGATATAATGGGGATTATGGATGAAATATGGATGTAAAAATGTATGCCTTAGCCAAAAAAAATAAAAGTAATCAAAGAAGATGTAGGGCAACATTGCTTTCTAGAAACTACAGCAATGTGATGAAATTTAGGAAAGTGAAAGAGAAAGACAGTAAATAAAATTTACATTAAGATTAAATGGAGGGGGGCAGCCAGGTGGCTCAGCGAGTAAGAGCACCAGGTCCAGTGTTGGGATGACCTAGAGATTGAATCCTGGACTCAGACACTCAGCACCACACCCAGAAATAACTGGCTGTGTAACCTTGAGCAAGTTACTTAACAATGATTGCTTTAAAAAAAAATTAAATGAGGGGGGGCAAGCTAGGTGGCACAGTAAATAGATCACTGGCCCTGGAGTCAGGAGGACGTGAATTCAAATTCGGCCTCAGATACTTAACACTAACTGTGTGACCTTGGGCAAGTCAGTTAACCCCAATTGCCCTGGCTTCTCCTTTCCAAAAAGACAGAAAACAATCAAATAGTAGGAAAAACAGATGTGATTGGGGAAGTATACTATAGAATGCCAGGATGGAAGAAGGAAATAGCTAAGGAGTTCAAGAATTGGAATATAAATTCGGCATGAATGAAAGAATAATAGAGTCAATGTTTCAAGTCTTCTATTTCTTTTTTTGTTTGTTTCTTTTTAAGTCCTCTATTTCTGTCTCAGAGAAGCTGATTATTTTGTATCACTTTAATGACCTTTTCATTAGACAGATAGATGATAGAAGAGAGAGACAGAGCAGGGAGGGAGGGAGAGAGAGAGACAGAGAGAGAGAGAGAGAAAGAGAGAGAGAGAGAGAGAGAGAGAGAGAGAGAGAGAGAGAGAGAGA
>NW_027187332.1:7029647-7050426 GCF_028583685.1 Petaurus breviceps papuanus | reverse complement strand
AGAGAGAGAGAGAGAGAGAGAGAGAGAGAGAGAGAGAGAGAGAGAGAGAGAGAGAGAAGAAATAGGAGGAGGAAGGGAGAGATTATCTTTGTTGCCTTTAATAAATGCTTATGTATTAGATACTTGAAATAAACACTGGAGAAATAAAAACAAGCAAGTCAGTCCCCCCACATCAACATATATAATAGTTTAATGGGAGAAAACAATATTTACAGGGAGTAGTAGAAAGTACAGATTTGTGAGAATAAACCAAATAAGGGCAAGGTGATGAGATGTCGGGGGCATAAAAAGGGAGGCCCTATTAGTGACCAGGAAGGCAAAAGTGAAGTTGAAATTTTCCATAAGGTACAGAAGGTCAGAGAATAGGGCCATGGGTGAGATACAGAAGGAAGGGGCTAGAGACCTGAACAGTTAAGGCAAAAAGCTTATATATCAGACCAGAGGAATCAAGAATAAAATTGAAGTTGCTGGAGGGTCATGATTGGAGAACAAGGTCATGATAAAGAGATTGAGGTAAGTTATTTGAAAAGTGTATTAAAAAAAAAAGAGGAGACTTCTTCCTGATTGAATTCAGATCAATACAGAAAAACTAGTTGCTAAAGCAGAAACTGTAAGAATTTTTTTTGGGAAAAGGACAATCTCATCATTGTGTTGATGATAGGAAGGGAAGGTGAGGTGCTGCCTGCTACACACCTGAGCTTTTGGGAGAACAAATGGCCAATCATTCAGACAACGGATATATGAAGTGGTAGTTTAGAATTGATTCAAATTACATTCCTCTTATTATTAGTGATTAGAATGATATGATTTTTAATTACTTTCAATTCTTCTAAAAATTATTCATAGGCTTTAAGTACTTATCTTTTGAGTAATGAATTTTAGGTTTATGTTTTTATATTGGTTGCCTATATATCTTAGATATCAGAATATTATAAGCGATATTTGACAGAAAGAGTTCCCATGATCCCTTACCCTACCCCGCCTCCAAACTTGTTATCCTAGTTGGATTTAAGATTCCAATAAAATTCTTATCCTGTTTGGATTCAGCTTTATTTTGTTTTGTAAAGTTTTTGAATGACATCTTAAAAAAATGATTCCCCCCCCATAATGGCTTCTATTCTTTGATTAGATTAAATATTTATCTCTTAATATGGTAGTTGAAGGGCAGTAATGTGGAAGTCACTTAATTTATTCCACTTGGTTTGCAATAAGTAGACATTAGAACAAAAAGAAGATGTTGTGTAAAAGGGGAGATGAGGGTTGAAATTAAGGTTATGAATGGGGGGGGAACCTCCTAATTTAAACTGTTTCTTGTAATGAAATACCACTTCATTAGAAATCTTCAAATGGAATGTTCGATTTTATGCATATTCAAGAAGGGTATCCTCTGGACCTATGAACTTTGAGATCTGTTAAAACTCTGAGATTTCAGGAATAAGAATGGCATAATTTTATTTTTGTAATTTTCTTAAATATATCACAGGTACTAATTGATCCATTAATTTAAATATTGTTTAGGTCATATTAACCAACATTATTTAACTCAGGGTTAACTCAGTTCCACTCAAAAAATATTTTGTGAGGATTTATTATTTTCAAATTAAATAAGCACAATGTTATAAATGTAACATATATAATCATGGAAGTCAAATTTTTAGAACTAGTTAGAAAATTATTTTTTATAAAATCATAATTTATGGGTAGAGTAGTCCTTAGAGGTTAACATTACTTGAACTGAGGCATAGACTTTCCAACATTTTCATTTTGAGGCAATGTAAAATTTTAATTTTAATTCATTGCATACTAATGTCAAATAAAGAATGCATACATGAAAATATATATGCATATAAACATATATAGCTAAATATTTATGCATATATAGGTGCATAGATATACTTTTCAGAACTCTATGTTAAAAATTAAAAAATGGAATATGTAAAATAGCATTAAATTATTTATATTATTGCTATAGATTAGTATGATACATGTTAATATAAAATACTGAATTGCAAGACTATAAAATAGTTCTACAAAGCATAATAGCATGATGAAGCACTTTTACCAAAGTTTTTTTTTTAATGAATACCACAGCCATTATTTTTTTCTACTATTGTCACTGAATGAATACTTTTGAAATGATACCAACAAGATCACTCCTACATATTTAGATTGCTTTCATAATTCAATTGTAAATATTATGAAATATTCAGAAAAAAATACATAGTCTTTACTGAATCTATTTGACTTGATACTTTAACAAATTGTTTCTCATCAGATCTTTAACAAACTGGTTGAAGATAAATGCCTTAATATATATTTAGCACTTCATTTTTCAAAAGAATGTTTTAGTGCTGTAATGCCAGATATAGAGCAATATGAGATATTCTATATCTGTTAAAATTCCAGAAACTGAAAAGAATTTTAATATTGGGCAGTGGGGATCTTTTTCCTCTTTTCTCACCACACACATAGGCATTTATGTCTGCAGAAATGTGTGACACTTACAATGATTTCAGTAATATACAGACCTACACATGAGAATTTGAAGAATTATAGATACCTGGATGGTAGATCACTAATTATCATGATCAAACTTGGAAAAACTTTAATTCTTGTCAGCAATATCACTGAATAATCAGTTTGCTAATAAACAAATTGTAGCATGATCAATTGCATTTGCATTCTTGAAAACAATTGTTTAATAATACATTTGTTTCTTTCACTTGTAGCTTTGTCCTTTTTGCTCCAACAGTGTCAAGTAAGGCTAACATAACTTTTAAATGGTGATTCTTTTTAAAGCAACATTAAATATGTAATGAAAGCACTGGTGATATAAGGAAGAAAAAGTGAGGGAATAGAAAAAGAATCAGAAAAGGAAAATGGAGAAGGAAAAAGAAAGTATCAAGGAAGGGGAAGGAAGAAGAGGGAAGAGGATGAGGGGAAAGGGAAGAGAGAAAGGTAAAGGAAGAAGAACACATTCAGAAGCTTTTTCAAATACTATTAGTGTTTTAGTTAAAATTTATTGAGTAAAATTCACTAATAGGAAAAAAAAATATTCAGTGTCTGTCCTCAGACTATAAACACATATACACATATACATACATCCACATAGACATGTGTATATAGGTTTCTCTTTATGTATGCATGTATAAAATTCAATTTGAGATTTTCCTGACAAAGATGCTGGAGTAGTTTGCAATTTTCTTCTCTAACTCATTAACAGATTAAGAAATTGAGGCAAACAAGGTTAAATGATTTGCAAAGCATCAGAAAGCTAGAGTCTGAAGCTAGATTTGAAATCAGGTCTTCCAGATTCCAGATGCATTATTCTATCCACTGTGCCACCTTGGTATCATCGAGCTAGCTAGCTAGCTAGCTAACCATGTGGGCCTCAATTTCTTTGAGGAGGAAGGAGATTGAATACTATTAATATATTCTTACACATATATATATTTTTATTTTATGCATCCATTATGGTTTAAATTATGTTCTGACTTAAGAGATGGACAAGGATATTTCTTGGAAAATAGCATTGTTGCTCATGTCTCATTATGGCTCTTTTCTCTTTTATCCTCATGGCCCATGTTAATCAACATTTTTTTAATCTAATATATGAAAAGTTAAAAAAATGAGAAGTGAATTTTTAAGGTCAAGGGTTTTATTTCCCTTATATTTATGTTTCCCATATCACATAGTGGAAAGTTATTTTGATAAATTTGTTAAATTAATGAGACAAAATATCCCTCTGCCTTTTCACATATAAATTGTTCTAATCTAAGAAACAAAAGAGTTATATCATTAATTCTTTGGGGAAAATCCTAATCAAATACAAAACCCAAAAATATCTTATATATTATATTTCCTAATAATTTCATAAGTTTGACAACATCTTTTTATGGTCATTGAAGTTCAACAAAAATCTTAGATTCAGCAGATAAAATTTTATTGTGGTATCAAAGTGAATTATAGGTTATTGCCATCATAGACTTTCATGTTAATGAATCATAAGTTTTTTTTTCCAAAAAAGTTAAAATGGTAATGAAAAATATTGAGAAAACTCTTAGAAAGTATATTCTGTGTAATGAGCTGAACTACTAAAGCAAAAAATCTACTCTGATTGCTTTTTGACTTAAATTATGATTTAAATAAATAATAATATTTACATAAACAAGGAATGAAAAAGAAGAGTATATGTCTATCAAAATAACCAAAATCTATTGTGAAATTTTATTGCCACAAAAAAAAAATTAGCATCATTTTGCTTTTATTGCCTTGCTTACCCAGAGCTCTGATCTATTTTTTTGTACAGAATACAGCTCTCTTTAACTTTTCTATCACAGTCCAATTTCCAGGGAAAATTTTTCAGATATTTTTCTGAACAATCAGGATTTTTTTTTCTGTTTCCTTAACTTGCCTCATTCCAATTGTTCTAGTCATAGATAACTAGTATTTGGGGGTAAAAATTTACTTGATCAATATTTGATATAAACATACTGCTACTTCATGTCACATTGATTCAAACATTTATAGAGTGTATAAACAATGAAGGAGTAAGACTGCCAATCTGGAAAGAATACTGGAATAAGAGGACTAATTCCAATGGGGTAAAAGACCGAAAATAGCCTGCACTGCCACTAATTTAGGGGAAAGAGACAAATAGGAAAGGAGAAGGTGGAAGGAAGAAGAAGAAGAAGAAGAAGAAGAAGAAGAAGAAGAAGAAGAAGAAGAAGAAGAAGAAGAAGAAGAAGAAGAAGAATATAAAAGAAAAATGAAAAAGACAAGAAGCAAAGACAAGAAAGAGTTGAGAATAATGGTTATGATGATTATTTTTCTTCAGATTACTTCTAACTGAACACCATCCAAATATTAAGAATGAAATGATAGTTATAATTATGTCTGATCTTTATAGAGTATTTGGATACTTTAAAGCATCTTCCTCACACCTATCCTGTAAAGTAGGTATAATAAATACCCCCTCCATTCTTCATATGAGGAAATAGATTTTAAGAAGTTTTGTCACTTTTCTATATTTACACAGCTAGTAAGAGTCAGTGTTAGAATTTGTTGTTGTTGGGTTTTTTCTATCACGTCTGACTCTGTGATCCCATTTGGGGCTTTCTTGGCAAAGATACTAGAGTGGTTTGCTACTTCCTTCTCCAGCTCCTTTTACAGATAATGAAAGAGATGCAAACAAAGTTAAGTGTCTTACCCAGTGTCACACAATTAATAAGTATCTGAGGTCAGATTTCAATTTAGGAAGATAAATCTTCCTGATTTCAAGTTGAGCATTCTATCCACAGAGACACCTAGTACCCATAGTTGAAATTACAAACCAATTATTCTGGCACCATATCCAGTACTCTTTCCCATAGATCAAGATGGATGGAGGAAATGGAGAATAAGGCTATGGAATTTGCACACATATGTATTTTTATTTTATGCGTCCATATGGAAACAAAATAGAACTGGGAGAATTATTTAATTTACCCACAAATATATACTGGAAGAGCTAGGACATATTTATTCTGGCATTGAAAGGGAGAAAAAAATACTTTCCCAACAGAAGCTTAAAAGAGAGGCAGAGACAGAAACAGAGAAACAAAGACAAATTAAGAGAAAGATAGAATCAGAGAGACACTCAGAGGCAGAGACAGAGACAGAGAGAATGACAGAGACAGAGGGGGAGGGATAGAGATAGACAAACATAGACAAAGACAGAGTGAAAAATAAAACTAGTCGGTGATAATTTATTATGTATTTCCTATGTGCCACATACTACTTTAAACAATAGTGATATAAAGCAACAGACAATATCTTTTGGGGCTAGAGATTCTAGGTGGTGAGATATGTATGAGAAGGAGTCAGTAAGTTTTTATGGATGATTGTAAAGTGAAGAGGAGCACATATACAAACATTAAAAAGAGATTTGTCATCTAATAAATTTTTTTCTTTCTAGACAAAATGTCCCTAATCAACATTCATAGGCAATCATATATCTAATCTTGGCTTAATTGTGTCTAGTAATGAAGGATTTAAGCATTTTGTAATGCATTATTTTTTACTTATAGAAAACTCTAGATCATATCATTATAGTTAAGAGTATTATATAGAACTATAAGTGACCTTAGACACCTTTGAATCTAACCTCTGGTTACAGATGATGAATCTAAATGACTTGTCCAGAGTGACACAGAGAGTAATATATGATTAAAAATTTGGGCTCAGATATTCTTAGTTACAAGTTCTGTCCTGTATCCACTATGTATTTCCCATAACTTATACTGTGATTCCAATTCTGCTTTTTGAAGCAACACTAATGAAACCTGATGCTTCTTTTTATTAGCTCTTAAAGTATTTGAAAACCACTCTCATTTCCTACACATAGATCTTCTAATTAGAACAAAATGCCCAGTTCTCTCCAACATGTAGAAAGACTTTTAGTGATTCTTATCATTTCTGGTGATTTTAATAGGACTGGAAGTTGTATTTTGTAAAACACTTTTTCTATATCTATTTATATAATCATATGACTCTTTTCTTGCTTTTTAGTTAATGTAATAATTTTCCTACTATTGAACCAGCCTTACATTCATGATATAAATCTCACTGGTTCTTACTGTATTATCTTTGTGTTATAATGCTATAATTATTGGTGTAATTCTTTTGTGGAACGTTGACCCTTTTTATTTTTGAAATTGATAATTTGGGTTTTTTCTTCCTATTGCTTTATCAAATTATCCAATAGCTTATATATTTTCTTAATTTATTTATTAATTTCATTATTTATTCATGTTTTTATTATACTATTTATTAGCTTTATTTTTTCAATTTTTTAGTTTTAATTTTATTAATATGTCTTTTTCAGGATTTCTATTATGATGTATAGTGGGGAGTTCTTAATTTATACTTTTTTCTACATTTTTTTCACTTGTAGACCCAATTCATTGATTTGTTCTTTCTCTCCTTTATTGACATATGCTTTTAGAGATAGAAATTTTCCCCTAAGTTTTGCTTTGGATGCATTCCTCTAATTTTCCTATATTCGCTTACTGTCATTTTCTTTAATTAAATTATTTTTTTCTTTGAGTTGTTTTATGACCTTGTCATTCTGTAGAATTAGACTAATTAGTTAAAATTAAATTTTTAATCTATTCTTCCATGGCTCTTCATTGAATGTAATTTGTATTGTGTTATGGTCTAAAAAGGGTGTATTTAGTATTTCTGCTTTTTTGCCTTTTGTTGTCATATACATATACACACACATGTGTTTGTGTTTGTGTGTGTATAAAATGAAAGTATCAGTTAAAGCTGAGAAAATGTTATATTCATTTCTATTCCCATTTAATTTTCTCCAGAGGTTTACAATATCTAACTTTCCTAAGATTCTAGTCATCTACTTAATAGTTCTTTTTTTTTTAATTTTAAAATTAGTCTGACTTTGAAAGGGGAAAGCTGAATCCCATTCCCCACTAGTTTGGCTTTACTGTCTATTTAGTAATTCATTCAAGTTTTCCCTTAATAATTTGGATCCTATGGCATTTGGTTTATAAATGTTTAGTATTAATATTACTTAATTTTCTATGGTTCCTTTCAGAAAAATGAAGTTTTCTTGCTTATCCCTTTAAATTTGTTTAAAAAACAAGCTTTTGCTTTGTTTAATGCCCTGATTACTACCCCATTCCTTTTTTATTTCAGCTGAATCATATTGATGGGGTACCTGGGGTCTAGGTCAAACCAACTTGTAAAACCAGTATGTGAAATTGTAATTTGTCCTTTCCCACCCTTGAGCTCTGCCCCTTCTCCCTATCTCACACTCCACCTAGGCAACATCCTGTGACCCCTTTGTTCTTACTTAATCTCTTCATTTTTTCTGGGCCTGGCCCACACCCTCCTTTATCCTTGCCTTTTGTCTCCTTTGGCCTGGCCCAAATCTTATTTAAAGTATCTATTCACATGCTCCTCTTGTCAGCTCTGACCTTTGTCTATGCACTGAGCCCCCTCCTGTCAGGTCAGCCCTGACAATGTCAGCCCTACACTTTAAAGGTAAAAGCATGTATCCCTCTCATTCTCAGGTCCCCTAAAGGACTCTTGCCCGCTTCTCATGAAAGTGTAACAATAAACTTCTACAACTCTCACTCCTATTAAGCCTGAGACCTTGAATTCTTTCCAGATGATATTGCAGGTTGTCTGGTCTTAGATAAGATCATAATTCCTGCTGAACCTACTGGCGTCCTGACCCCCATCAATATTAAATTCTATTTCTGTTCATTATTTTAACTCTTTGTGTGTCTGTCTCAAGTGTGTTTCCTGTAAATAACATTGTAGCATTCTGGTTTCTAATTCATTAAGATACTTGCTATTGTTTTGTGGGAGAGTTCACCCTATTCACTTTCATGTTTATTATTATAGCCTGTGTATTTCCCTCCATCTTATTTTCTTTTATTAATCTTTTAATTTTTTATTGTGTCAGTCCGCTAAAGTCTGTTTTGCTTTTCACCACTGCCTTCATTTATTTACTCTTCATTTTATTACCCCTCTTTCTTTTATCCCCTTCTCTTCCTGCTTCCCATTTAGATAAGATAGATTTTTATTATCAATTGTGTGTCTTTTCACACACACATAAACACAATTATAATACATGTATAATATATATGTGTTTATATATTGTAATGTAATGCCAGGGAAAGGCAACTTCCCAAAGTTCAAAATACCAGCATAGGTGCTCTCTATTTTATTCAGTGACAAATTACTAACAGAGAAGATCAAAATATGACATCATTCAAAATACAGCATTTACTAAGTGTAGTTAAATAATCTGCAAGTACTACCCCACCCCAGAACCTTACATTCATTCAATCAATTACAAAGTCCTTATTCTAAATACTACTCCACCCCTAGGCTATACCTTCATTTAGTCCATCACAAAGCCCCTCTTCTCAAATGGAGATTAGTTTCCAATCATAAGCAAAACCCTCTCCCAGGATTTCTGTAAACATATATAACAAGAAAATCCTTCTTCAGGGCTACTGAACCAACAGGTCTCAAAAGTCCAGGGCAATTCAAAGTGGCCCTCAGCAATCCTCTCAGTTTCTCTCTGCCTCCATGAGGGTGCTGCTTCCAAAAAGTTCTTCTGCCTCTCCCTTGTGTCTCTCCAAATCTAGGTTACCAGCTCCTCCCAGTTCAGCACTCTCTTTTCATTCAACAAGTCCATACCACAAGTTGGAGTAACAGGCTCTGGGTTTTAACACAATCAAACCAAAAACCAAGCCAATACAGGTGAATCTTTAAATTATATTACTATTACATTCCACCCCTCTAGAATCCTTGGCCTTTCATTCGGCCCCAAGATCTTTCATGTCCCTTACTTGGCAAAAATACAGTAGGAATAACTGGTGTCAACAAAATTTCACAACAATATAACAAGAATAGCACACAATAAACACAGAAAAGCATAATTTAGGGTGGGGCTTGAGCACAAGCTCCCCATCATTCCCCCCACCCTGAACAAATGGGGCCCCAAAATCTTGTGGTAAGGGGTGAAGGTCTCTTCTTCCATGGATACTTGCTGCTGAAATCGGATATAGAGCTGTCCCTGTCCTAAGGGGTCCTATTTGAGAGGTCAGTTCTTAATATGCTTGATGCCTGGTCCAAGGGTGACACATCACAGTAGCAGACAGAGGGTGACATCCAGCTTAAGCTATCAGGCATCTACAGGTGAAGGGTACCAAGCCTGCAGAAACAAATCTAGCAAACAAGGTGAACAGACAAAAAGTCAAGTAGAAGCAAAGAGACAATAACCAGATTATTGTAGCCTCACTCACAGTAGAATCAATGAGTTAAGGGTACAATTTTGTAATCATCTTCTCCACAATAAACAGTAGTTACAGTGTTATCCCTCCCATGTGCTATAATCTCTGCAGCATTTGGAACATCATCTGGCTTCTGTTTTACCCATATTTTAGCTCCTGATTTTATTCTATCAGTAGAACCAAATCCTTCAGTTCCTCTGACAGTTATTTTGGAAGGAGGGTCAGTTTTTACAAATGGTATTGTTTTACAAGGAATGATAATCACTTGAATTATCCTATCAATTTTATGAATCTGTATGAGCCCTTCACTTAAATTATGGAATGTTACAACAATTTCTCCTTGATAATTAGCATCTATTACTCCAGCCAATACATGTATTCCTTAAGCGGCTAATCCTGATTTGGGTAAAATATGTCCAAAGTGATTTTTAGGGATTCTTATGCATATCCCAGTGAAGATTTTTCTTATTTCTTTTCTGTCCAACCAAAAGTCCTCTAAACAATGTAAATCATACCCCACCGAGCCAGGTGTTCCTGCGTACGGTGCTGGGACATCTGGCCTCAAGGTCCAATACTCAATATTTGGGATCTTATGTGTTTGCTGTTTTCTAATTTGCAAATTGGGGGTCATCATTCTGGCTAGAGGTGTACTTCTTCCCAATGGGCTATTATTCAAATTACACAAAGCCATGAACAAATTATCCTTCCAATGTTGATATGAATTATTTGAACTTAACATCCTCAACTGTTCTTTCAGTAATCCATTCATTCTTTCAATTAACCCAGATGCTTCTGGATAATATGGAATATGATATATTGTTTAGTATACAATACTTCTTCATTTCATTGACTTTGAAATGTGACCCATTGTTACTTTGAATCTGCATTGGGGTTCCATAATATAGACTTATGAGATCTAGAGTTTTCAAGTGTTTTTCTGGGTTGCATTCTTATAAGAACAAGCCACTAGTACATCTGAATAGGTGTCAACACAAGTACATATAAATCTGCATCCTTTATCCAGTGGTAGTGGACCAATATAATCTATTTGCCAGATTTGGGCTGAGACATTTCCTCTTGCTATCTCTCCAGTTACTACCCGAGGAACAGTTCGCTTCTTTTCCAATTGACATATATGACATTCTTCTGCTATCTGTTTTAACAGAGAACGAGAGATAGTAATACCTCTATCTTGTGCCCACTGGTGTGTGGCCTGGATCCCCAAATGGCGTGCTGTTTGGTGGACATATTTTGCTAATACCGGATCATCAGTTGTCAAAGTAGGGACAATATGTTCAGTAGCAGTCTTTGCCCGTTGATCAGCATGAGCATTGTATTCATGTTCTGGCGTGGTGAGGGCCACATGAGCATCTACATGAAAAACTGACAAGTCAGTGACCAAAGACATGTTCCAGATATCTTCCCATAATTCTTTGCCCCAGACTTGTTTCCCATGAATTTCCCAATTTTCATTTTTCCACATGGGCATCCATGTAGCTAACCCATTAGCTACCGCCCATGAATCAGTGAATATATGACACTGTCCTCCTTGTTCTATTTTGATGGCTTGATATACTGCTACAAGTTCAGCATATTGGCTACTTCCACCTATCCCAGTACTTTCCAAAGTCCTTCTAGTGCATGGGTTATAGGCCACTGCTTTACAATGTATTTTTTGGCCCAAATATTTTGCTGTCCCATCAGTAAACCATGCATGTCTCTTTTGTTCCTCAGTTAATACATCATATCCCTCATTCTATTTTACAGTGGACTGTACCAATTGTTGCTTTGGCTCAGGGGGTGTGTCATTCCTCTCAATTTCTATGTTTGCTACAGATTCATGTACAGCAGAGACTCTGCTTTTGCCTGTTTTCGCTCTATTTGGAATATACCACTTCCATTCGATTATACTAGCCTCTTGGTCATGTCCAATTCTGTGAAAAGCTGGGGTACTCCTTACCCAGGTCATAATCGGGATTCCAGGTCTTAATATTATTTCATGGCCCAGAGTTAGTTGTTCAGTCTCCACCAAAGCCCAATATGCAGCTAACAACTGCTTTTCAAAAGATGTATACTGGACTCCAGATGAAGGGAGTTTCCTACACCAAAATCCCAAAGGTACATTTTGGCTTTGTTGTTTTTGCCATAAGCTCCAGTTTGCATAATCATCTTGTACAGTCACTTGCAATTCCACTGGACCATTTTGCATGGGCCACAAATCTAGGGCCAATTGTATGGCAGCCTTGGCTTCTTCAAAAGCTTTACTCTGCTCAAGTCCCCAGTCGAATTCATATTTCTTCCGTGTGACTCTATATAAAGGTTTTAAAATCTGTCCCAAATGTGGAATGTGCTGCCTCCAATATCCAAATAATCCTATGAACTTTTGGGCCTCCTTCTTATTGGTAGGGGTAGGAAAATCCTGAATCTTTTGTCAGGCTTGAGGAAGAATCTCCCATAGCCCCTTGTTCCATTGTATACTCAAAAATTTTACATTTTGAGCTGGTCCTTGAACCTTTGCAGGGTTGATTTCCCACCCTTTACTTTTCATATGCTCAATTAGAAGGGTCAAACTCCTTTCCACTTCTTTTGCATCTTTTCCCTGTATCATGATATCATCAATGTAGTGGGTGCTGAGGGCCACTTTGAATTGCCCTGGACTTTGGAGACCTGCCCCCGGAGCTGCCAAGGACTGAGGAGACATGGCTGTTTTGCTGGTACTTTGTCTGTTTTGATGTTGTTTTGCCAGATTTGTCCACTGGTGAAAGACAGTCCTGTTGTTGAAGAAGTCTTGGAACCTGGCTGTTGGTTCAGAGCTACTGAGACTGTCCTGCAGACAGAGAGTGCATACTATCCACTGGTGAAGGATAGTGCTGTTGTTGCAGGGGTCTGGGAACCTATCTGTTGGTTCAGAAGCCCTGAAGAAGGATTTTCTTGTTTACAGAATCCTGGGAGAGGGTTTTGCTAATGTTTTCAGGGGTTCTAGGACTGTTCTGCAGACAGAGGATGAATTAATGAAGAGACTGGCAATGTATCTTGTGGCCTTGCTAAGCTTTGTCTCCCCTGGAACAAATATTGCTGAGAACTTGCCTCTTGTCAGGATGAAGAAAAGACCTCCATTTGGGTATTAAGTGCTGTGCTTAAACTTCTTGTAACTCTGGGGTAGATTCAATTGTGATCCAGGGGTGGGGAACTTTTGACCTTTTTGTGTTCTATGATTGAACAAATGAATGTACTTTACTTATGATTAGAAACTAATCTCCATTTGAGAAGAGGGGCTTTGTGATGGACGAAATGAAGATACAGCCTAGGGGTGGAGTAGTATTTAGAATAGGGACTTTGTAATTGATTGAATGAATGTAAGGTCCTGTGGGTGGGGTAGTACTTCGAGATTATTTAATCACACTTAGTAAATGCTGTTATTTTGAGTGATGTCATATTCTTCTCTGTTAGTAATTTGTCACTGAATAAAATGGAGAGCACCTATGCTGGTATTTTGAACTTTGGGAAGTTTCCTTTCCTTGGCATTACATTACATTATGGTGTAGTCCACAGGATATACAAAGCATAGTGCCTCTATTTGTTCCAGGATTCATGGCCATTTAGATTGAGATATATACATATATGTATGTGTGTATCCCTCTTTTAACCAACTTAAAGTTGAATGAGATTCAAGTATTGCCCACTACCCTCAGCCAGTTTTCCTCTCTACTATAAAATATTTTTCTTTTGTGCCTTTTTTATGCAAGACATTTTCCCCTTTCCTTCTTCTCCAATCCCCCTTCTCCCTTG
Source organism: Petaurus breviceps papuanus (assembly GCF_028583685.1). NCBI lineage: Eukaryota > Metazoa > Chordata > Mammalia > Diprotodontia > Petauridae > Petaurus > Petaurus breviceps. The sequence goes on along the minus strand of NW_027187332.1, from coordinate 7,036,828 downwards.
ACATCCCTTTATCACATATCTCTTTTTATATCATCCTAATCTAATTGACTCCTGTACTCTCTATGTAGAATCTTTCCACCTTTCCTAATAATGATAAAGTTCTTAGAAGTTACCTTTATCATCTTTCCATATAAAAAGTTAAAGTGTTTAACCTTATTGATTCCCCAATGATATCTTTTTCATGTTTACCTTTTTAGTTTCTCTTTTCATTCTGCTCATAATAGTTTTCAATGTCACCAGGGTCATAGCCACAACACAGTGAAGAAACAAAGCAGTGCTTGGGTTTAATCCTTGTTAAATTAAATGCCATCATTTTTATTTGTATCCATCATTCAAAACTATCAAAATCATTTTGAATCCTTATTCTGCCGTGCAAACTATTAGTTATCTCTCCAAACTTTGAAACATTTCTTTATTTGAATATACATTCCAATAGCTCAAAGGAAATAATATAACCCTCTGGAAAGCAATTATCTCTCTAGTTGGATAGGGATCCATTAATATTCTTTGGATATAGTTCTTCAATTAGTTATTATTCTGCCTTAACTATACTTATTCAGTTCACTTCATCTTGTCCAAATGAATACCCTTAGAGACCTTGCCAAATGTCTGCTTCAAATAACGATACACTAAATCTACTAGGTTGTTGTTGTTGCTTTTGGTTTGTTTGGTTTTACCTTCTGAAGTTACCTTAAAGGGCTGTATATGTCATGTCACCTTCTATGACAGTCCTTACCATCCCATTAAGCCTTGAATTATCTGAAGAGAGACTAAGCTAAAAACATCTCAAAATCTATTATCAGTTCCTCTGTTTTAAAAATTACTATCTTTTTTTGGAAACATGGGTCAGGATTTTTCTTTTCTTGTAAACTAATTTCCAGGGAATCTGTCATATTCACATTGTAATCAATTTGCTTTAATTTAAAAAAAATTAGATTATCTTCAGACCTTGTTATTTCTTCCCTTATATAAGTAAGTCTCATGGTATAAATGCTTTACATTTATGTTGAATGAGTTTTTTCTGTGTGTACTTGTGTTGAAATTTGACAGGGAGGTAGAAACTATGAGATTTGAATCGGAGTTCTAGTCTCAACCTATGTGACCTTCAGCAAATCACTTCAATTTCTTCATCAATAAAATGAAAGGCTTAGACTAGATGGCCTCTAAGGTGTAGCCCAATTATAAATGCATTTTCTGATAATTCTATAATTACTTTAACATTTATGTCCTTTTCAGTTCATGTATATCTGCAGTATGTGTTAAATAGTATTTTTGTACCCATACTTGTAAATTTAATCTGCATTAATGACACTCTATTCATCACTTTATAAAGCCTAGAGGTCAATAAAAAGAAATCAAGCCTGATTTGTAGTACTGCCCAATAAATTTGACCGATGGGGGGTAAAAAAATCCTTTAAATGCAGAAGAGACCAAATGGAAAAGGAGGCACAAAAGATGATTGATGAAAATAATTCTTTAAAAATTAAAGTTGATTAAATGAAATATAATGTCTCCCAAAGAGTACAAGAAAGAGCAAAGCAAAGGCAAAACAATGGAAAAAGAGAAGAAAATGTAAAATATCTCATTGGAAAAATAACTGACCTGAAAATTAAATCAAGGAAAAATAATTTTAAAATTATTGGATTACCTGACAGTTATGATTAAAATAAAACGCTAGACATTATATCTCAAGAAATTATAAAGGAAAACTACTCAGATACCTTAGATCAAGGAAATAAAATTGAAAGAGAAATAATCCAGCAGAAATGTAAGGTGGCTGTCAGCGGACAAAACTGCTCCACTCATTTCTGAGCCATTCATGCCCTGCTCTGAAGCCACTTCCGCCTCCATCTCCCACAACCTGTGCCGCACAAGGAGGGAAGCCCGTGCACCTCTGCTTCCCAGCCCGCTCGGAGCACTCCAAGCTTCCCCCCGCTTTCCAAGCTTCCCCCCCTCTCCCCTCCGCAAGGGGTCAGCTCAGCTGCAGGCTATGACCGTACAGTGCCTATGATTATTACAGGGAGAAAGCCCTTGTGACAACAGGCATTCAGATCTCTCTTCCTCATGGGGGTTAGGGTAGAGTTACCCTACATTCTGGCTTGGCTGCAAAACATTTCATACATGTGGGAGCTGGTGTCATAGATGAAGATTACAGAGGAAATGTTGGTGTTGTACTGTTTAACATTGGCTAAAGAACATTTGAAGTGAAAACAGGTTCCTGGATTGCACAGCTATTCGAAGAAGTACAAGGCTTAGATGACACTGAAGGTGGAGCAGGAGGTTTTGGTTCGACTGGTCAGAATAAAATTATATAAAGCTAGAGCAGCTTTCCCCCCTAAAAGTTAATAAAATGAATTTCTCCTTTATAAAAATATCCAACAAAAGCCTCCTAAAAAAGGTCCCAAAATGGAGATTACCAGGAATGTTACGTGAACTCCAGAGACCTCAAGTTTAGGAAAAAAAATAAATATATATGTGTATACACACACACACACACGCACACACACACATACACACACATATATGCATATATATATATAGTAAAAAAAAAATCAAATATCATGGAATCACAGACAGAATGACCCAAGACTTAGCAACTTCCATGTTAGAGGTGTGGAGACCTTAGAATAGGATATTCTGGAGGGCAAAGGATGTAAGATTACAACTAAGAATACACTAACCAGGAAAACTAACTATAATCCTACAGGGGAAAATGGGTACTTAATAAAATAGATAACTTCCCAATCATTCCTCATGAAAATATTAAGTTGAATAGAAAATTTGACATACAAAGAGAAGATAAGATAATCATAAAAAGGAATGCATGAAAGAGTAATCATACATAACTAGATGGAGTTAAATTGTTTACATTCCTATATAAAATGCATATTTAACACCTAAGAATTTATAATTAATAGGGAAGTTAGAAGGAGTCTGCATAGACAGATGGCATGGGTGTAAGTTGATTGTTTTGGAGTGATATCCCCCCCCCAAAAAAAATGAGTGTAGGATGAGAAGGAGGAATACACTGGGAAAAAGGAAAAGGGATTGATGAAATGGGGCAAAGTTCCTCACATAAAGTATGAACATAAGGAAGAGCTTTTTTTTTAGTGGAGGGAAAATGAGAGTCCGGGTAGATTATGTTTAAACCTCACCATCACCAGAATTGGTTCAAATAGAGAACACACACACACACACACACACACACGCCTACCTTATCCATTAGTGAGATAGGTAGGGAAGGAAATAGGGAAGATGGGGAAGAGTCACAAGAGTGAGGGAGGTTTGGGGGATACAGTGGCAAGAAGAATGACAAACTTTAGAAGAGAAAGGACAAAAAGTGAGAGAGAAGGATAAACATATAAATGAGATGGAAGGAAATGCACAGCTAGTGATCATAACTGTGAATTTGCATGGGAGGCTAACCTATGGAATGGAAGCAGATAGCAGAATGGATTGTATACCAGAATCCAACAATATGTTGTAGACAAGAGACTCACTTGGGACAGAAAGACACACACAGAGTTTAAATGAATGGCCTGTGAGGAGTCTAAAACACTTCTGGTAAGTTTTATCAGACAAGAATCACAAACATATATCAGAAAAAGCAAAAGTAGACCTAATTGAAAGATATAATCATGGAAATTACATTTTGCTAGAAGGTACAGTTATATATATATATATATGTATATGCATACACATATATATATATATAATATTGCTATCATAAAGACCTGATTTCTCAAATATATAAGGAACCAAGTCAAATTTATTAAAAAAAAAAATAGAGCCATTCCCCAACTGAAATGGTCAACGGATATGAACAGTCAATTTTTTAGAATAATGGAACAAAGGTATTTATAGCCATATGAATAAATCTCTTAGTATTACTCACTTTTTTGTTAATTTTTTTCTTCGTGGCTAACATGGAAATGTTTTACATGATTTCACATGTATAATTGATATAGTGTTTGTCTTCCAAGTAGCTGGTGGAGTGGTAGGAGGTAGGGACAGAATTTGGAACACAGAAGTTAAAAAGAATGTTAAAAATAAATTTTAAAAAGAAAAAATAGAAAAGATTACCTTAATCAGGGAGTGACCTTTATCAATGAAATTACAGGTCCAATCCTATTCCCTACTATTATTGCTATCATCTTGTTTTTAAAAGCTAAAATTTTGGGGATAACATAGAGCCAGTTTTGGGAAATCATTTTTCTGTTTTTTATTTTTTTAATGATAAATCATTATTTAAGCAGGTGGGTATCAGAGTGGAGAGTGCTGGAATTGGAGTCAGGCAGACCCTAGCTTGATTAACTACCTGCATGTCTGTGGGCAAGTCACACTCTCTCAGCCTCAGTTTCCTCATCTTACACACACAAACACACACACACACTTACACACACACACCATAGGCATATCATTAGTCCTCCAGGTTATGAAAGTGACTGGTCTGTGATTTTGGTCTGAAGAAGGAATTTCTGGCAAGAAGTCACATAATAATATGAGCAATCATGGGCCATTTCTTTGAAATCATGACCATTTCTGTTCACTCCTCATCAAAAAAAATCATACTGCAGCATTGTTTTCCTTTATATAACTACTGAAGTCATGCTCCTGAAGGGTTATTTCTTCATTCCTCGTTGGGGAGAAATGTAATGTAGAAACCCCTGGTAGATGTGTTTAGACATGACTGACAAGTGAGGTGACCGATTTGGTATCTGACTCAGGTTCAGTGTCTTCCAGGAGATTTATACATCTTCTGGGGGCCAGGTTAATCTGTAATATATTTGAGAGGCTTTCCAGAGAATTTTTAGGAACAAACAAGTAATTTTTTAGAAGGAAGCAAAATTGTACCTAATACGTGAGGTTGTGGCAAATTTTGATACATTAATGGAAGTTGGATAGCCATTAAAGTCTTTTTCCTGAGGGATATGGAATATTAGTTGGTTATGGTAGCTCAAGGTCAGGTTGCAAGCATGTATAACTTGCAGAAAGTAAAGCATAAGGATCATCAGAGTCACGCCTTGTCCCAAAAACACTTTCTCCACGTCTTGTGGGTTGTACAGATGACTGAGACACCCTAGAATCAGGATTCCTGAATGATGACTCCTTTTGTCATTTCATTCCCTGAATGGATAGCTTTAGCATGAGGTTCAAAAGGAGGAAGCTCACAGGAATGGTTCTGACCAACAACTCAGTTGCATTTGGAAGACAGGATTAACATGATGATCAAGACTATAGGGTCATGGATTTCTCAAGGTGAAAAGTTGTAAGAAGTAAAGAGGGACAGGCCATAATAGGGTACATCAGATAACTGGTTTGACTGGTGCCTGAGGGAAGTCATCAAGTATTAGGAAGATATGGGAAATGTAGGAGGTGGGTAAAAATAACGAAAATTCTGGCTTCTTTTTGGGTGTTCCATGTTCTGGGAAAAGTTTGAGCCATGATTTTTGGTAGCTGACTTGCTTCTTCTACTGGCAACCATAAACCAAAATGATAACATGTTAGTATTGATAACTAGACCCATTATTTCTGATGTAATTGACTACTGCCATTGCCATAGAGTTGTCAGTGTTGTCGTTTTCTTGCTCATTGTCAAGTTCTTTGTTGTTGTCATTGCCTGGTTATTGTTGTTTGCATTCTTCACTCTGTTCATTGCTCAGACCTGAGGAGGGAAGGCATAGTTGACCACTGGCAAGTTTTATTACCACCCTGCAAGTTAGTATGCTACTGGAGAGGGAATTTATGATATTTATTTGTTTCTATGCCTTTGTAGTTATTCACTAAAGGTTTGGGGGCTGGGCTTAATTTAGATACTTCTTTCATTGGTCCAAGAATGGCAATTTTAAACCTCATCTGTCCCTCTATAAGCATATTGTTGGCATTCTCCCTCTTCAACACTCAGTTACCTCCTCTCCTGAATGATTGAATTGTATGTGATAAGTAATACAATTATAACTTTAGTGTAAATATTAATGTAATGATAGGAATTGATTGGATAAATGATTCAATTACTTACCCCACATAAAGTAACAAAATGTTCTAGTCTCTATTTTTTAGTGTTTTTTTTTTTTCCTTTGGAGGGGGTAGAAGGCAGGGCAATTGGGGTTAAGTGACTTGCCCAAGGTCACATGGTTAAGTGTTAAGTGTATGAGGCCAGATTTGAACTCAGGTCTTCCTGACTCCAGGGCCATACTCTATACACTGTGCTACCTAGCCGCCCCCTAATCTTCATTTCTTAATTTGGTGAGAATATTTTTATTGAAACAATTAATAGACTTATTAGTGGGTTTAAAAAAGTTATAGTCTCTTCATAGAAACAACACATCAAAGTCATAGACTAGGTGTGATAATATAAGAAATGGAGTGAATTTATCTAGGAGTTTTTTTTTCTTATTTGTTTGAAGAGACTTATCCATTGTCGATTTTGTATAAACTGTTAAACTATTATGAACCTAGAGGAATCCATTGTTGATCTAAGAGAAAGCAATTGTCCTGAGATATATTATTTGGGGTAGGAATAAATCCCTCATCCTCATCTCTTTTTTGAGACAAGGAGGACCTAAAGAACTTTAGAGAACTATAGGAAGTCATATTATAGTAAATTCTCTGGAAGAGTAAAGGCTTGCAGAAGTGTCTCCATCAGGACTCAAGGAGGAAGAAGACACAGTGAGACGAGGCAGCTTGAAAGACATTTCAAGTCCAATAGATGCTACACCATGCCTGTTAGGATCCCCATGCCAAGACCACCCCTCTCTTTGTACTCCTCTCTCTTTAGTATTAAGAGAGACCCTTTTTGCCACAGTCGAGGCCCAAGAAGCAAGCTGTGCCCCTGAGCACAACAATTCTTTGTGCTCACCCTCTGGATGAGCTATGCCACAATAAAATCCCAGAATTGTTTAACGCCAGCCCCACATGGATCCTGAGCTCAGTTAAGCACCTATGGGATCCACATTATGGATATGAAGTAATGCTATGAATTAAAACTTGTCTCATTGTTGCTATTACCCATCATTGTTGTGGCTCCAGCTTACTATGTAGCAACTGGTATGTACTTGTGTGTGTATGTGTGTGTTTATGTGTGTGTTTGTGTACATAGATAGATAGACCAATAGACATAGATAGATAGATAGTTAGATAGATAGATAGATAGATAGATAGATAGATAGATAGATAGATAG
>NW_027187332.1:7018288-7029637 GCF_028583685.1 Petaurus breviceps papuanus | reverse complement strand
TAGATAGATAGATAGATAGATAGATAGATAGATAGATAGATAGATAGATAGATAGATAGATAGATAGATTTGCCTACATGAAAGTGGTTCTCCTGGCTAACAGAGGACATCCTGGCACATGTATCTAGTTTCCCTCCTCCAAAAGAATAAAGAAAGCTTTCTGTTCATGAGCACTGTTAGCTCTTTGGCTTTATTTATTTATTCTATTTTTCAAAATTAACTGTGGTTGTGATAGCCTCTGTGAACTCTTTGGTATTTTCTGAGTTAACAATGGATGCATAATCTCTGTGACTCCTTGGTCATTTGTTTTTGTAACTGATGTGCCTAATGAGTACATTTTGAGATTATCAGCAAAAAGACTTCCAGGAGCTTTGAGCTACGATGACTGTTCTATAAGATTAAACTCACTTTCTTCTGGACTGTGTACATACTGATGTGAGAGTGTATTACTAACTTTCGGTTAAATATTTTATACCAAATACTCTTACTATACCGCTTCAATGAATACTCCTTTCTAAAAGTTAACTAAATTTGGATTACTGACATCAAATGATAATCGTGGGAGTAGGCACAGTAGGGAGGTATACACAGCTATTGCATGGAAACACACACACACACACACACACACACACACACACACACACTTACAAACATATACACACTCCCCAAATCTTTTGCATGACATCTAGAATATGGAGGGAGAAACAGTGTCCAAACTCCAGTGATTAAACCTGCCAGTAGAAGTGGGAGTTAGAATAATGAATTCAGAGCATGTACAATGCTAGTTTTCCCACTTTTTATAAATTATGACCATGAGGGTGAGAGCAATTAGATGTCTTACCTCTGGTCACATAACCATATGATAAATTTCAGACCCTGAACCCAAATCCAAGACTTTCTGATTCTAAATCAGATTTTATAGTATACCATTCTACTTCTCAATAACTATTGAGGAATTATTTTATTTTATATGTAATTAATTATGAAATTGTGCCTGCAGAGTAAATTTAGATTGGCACTGCAAGAGCAATGCGTAGTTCCAAAGACAAGGAGATTTTATATCCAAAGCCCAATGGACATCAAATAAAATACATTCAAAGCTCTGTCTGTACCCAAAAGTCAAAGTAGCTATATCTCAACATTATGACATTCCCATAAGTTGAATGTAGAACATCTGTCTATATTTGACATCATTTTGACTAATGAACTCTATTTTTGGGGTAGTTACTGGACATTCTGAATCCCTGGGATGTTAGAGAAATCTGCAGAAGCAATTCTAATGACCCTGCCTGCCACACAATAACAGACCCAAAATCTTTATAGAGAGATAGAGACTTTAAAATGATTTACAAGAGATATCGTAATTCAAAACTACTAAAATAAGTTTTTCCCATGTTATATTAAAATTCTTAATAATTGACCAGTAATACCTCCTGCAAGTGCTAATTCCAAAGATACTCAATTCCTCATGTTAAAACATAATTTTCTTCATAATAGGACATACATATTTTATACTCATCGAATATAATAAACGTTTTCTAAAACCATTTTTATTCTGCTTAAGGCAATACATTTTTCTAACCATAGGAGTAATCTAGTATTTTGAAATCTGTGCATACATAAATATGACACTCGCCTCAAAGAGTAATATGAAAAAAAAACAACTTCTTAACACTTTGTTGTGTCTGTCTTATACTGAAATGTCTTTTGTAGTCGGTCCATTGGAATATAAAGAAAAAAAATTGCTTTTGTCTAAAAGTCAGGAAAATCTGGGCTCAAATCCTCTCTCTGATATGCACTGCCTCCATGACAGTGACCTAGTGTAATGGTGATGGGAATTTGAAGATCTTCCCTGCTTCAAAGTTCTTTCCTGCTGCCTAATAGGCATGTAATCACATGGAATATAATCACATGGAGCCTGTGGTGGGAGGAGTTTGCTAAAGGGTGGAGCACAGCCCACAGAAAGCTCAGAGTCAGAGCAGCTAGAGTATGGGAGAGAGAGGACATACCCAAGGATAGCTAGGCTTGTGAGTGTTGTTTTGTGGGAAGGCTAATGGAAGGTGTGACTTCAAACTGTGTTATGGTGTATTAACTTCTTTGCTGCTATGATGGATTTGACTTTCTGATGTTGGGATTTGGTTTTCTGATGTCAGAATAAATGTTTTGCTCTGTCTTCTATATGGAGATTCTGTTATATTTTGTGATTGAGAACTATACCAGCATATTTACAGTCACCATTGGTGCTAAGAATATTGCATTGGTGCTACACCAAGTCACCTAACCACTTATTGCTTAACTCCTGTACATTATATTATAAATTTCAGAGCAAGTGCTTCTTGTGTGTAGGGGAAATTTTCTCATGAAAATGTTTGCTATGCCAGTGACCAAAACCAAAAAAATAGAAAATTATAACTGGTAACAAGAATAGATGCATAGTGCTGTATGTAACCTCTTCACTATTTCCAAAGACGGCCTACATGTGAAAAGTAACGTGTTGCTATAAAATGAACAGTGGCTTTTGAGAAAGAGCAATCCAGTTACAAACCCTACTCTGTCACTTGCTCTCTATGTGACTTTGGACAAGTTGTTTTAACTTTCTGAGCTTTTTCACTCATTCTGTTAACAAAGGTGATTGAACTACATAAACTTTGGGAACTTTTCTACAACTGAATTATGATACTAGCATTCTGAGAAAAATAAAAATGATCTCTGGATTTGGCATCAAGGAGGTAAAAAAGTAGGCTAACCATGTGGCAGAAGAAGTAAAAATATATGGACAGTTCAAATATTACATCAATATTACATCTAAAATATACATATTATCAACTGCCTGACTTATTCTCTGTTGTATTTATGTAGGAAATACAGACAAATATCATGCATAATTAAGTGATGAATGATCTATATATAGTGGCTGCATCCACATAAATTTCATGAAATTTAGAATCTGTCTAAAGGAAATAGCTAAGTGCAAAATAGGTAGTCTCATGGATTTGGAATCAGGAAAGACAAAGTTCAAATCCTTCCTCAGACACTTACCTATGTAACCCTGAGCAAGTGACTTAATCTCTCTCAATTTTCTCATCTTTAAAAGAAGGATAACTGTAGCTTCTGCCTCAAAGAGTTTTGGTAATGACCAACTGATCTTCATAAGTGCCTTGCATATTTTAATGTGATGTCTATGTTATTTAACAATTATGATATTAATGATGATGATAACAATGACAATGATGATGATGATGATGATTGATGAATATAAGAAAATATGATGAGCAGTTGATGTCAGTGTCTGAATTCAGAACAAGAACAACTTGGAAGGAAAGTACTTTTCTACAAGGAAACCCATCAGAAACAACAAACAAAACACAAAATACACTAGTAAAGAAAACTTGTTGAGAATTCCATAGGTTCTTATACTTTCTTTTTTATCCCTTTTTTTATGTTCCAGTCTTCTCTCATATACCCCCATACATCTTTTTCCCCTGATTATACCACCCACCCACTCCCTCATACAAAGAGATACTTCCTCTTTTCTTTCAATCTCTGATTAAGGAGATTGATTTCTTTCTAATATATATGGGTTTAAGTCTTTTGTGTGTGTTTTCAGCTGTACCTGAGTTAAACCACTAGCACACTGATAGGATATCTCACATGATTCACTGCTAGCAAGGTCCTCCTCTCAGAATACTAGTATCATAATTTAGGCCTAGAAAAGATTCCAAAGCTCTAGTCCAAACCTCTTTGTTTTCAGAATGAGAGATGAAGCTCAGACAGTTGAAAAAACTTGTCCAAGGTCACATAGGGAGCAAGTAAGAGAGTGGGATATGTAACTGGATTTCTCTTCCTCAAAAGCCATTGTTTATTCTATAACAACACATTACTTTTCATGTGTAAACTGTCTTTGAAAATAGTCAAAAGGTTACACACTTCACTATAAGATTTCTTCTACCCCCACCCTGCCAAGCATTTTTAAATACTTCCTCTTTAGATTGTTTACTGAAACACCATACCCACCCCAAATCTCTGTAATAATCCTATTTCTAAACCAGTTTAATAATTTATAGGTGATTCCTAAAGTAGGACCAAATTTCTTCAGACTTATCTGAATTTTCTTACTGTGTACTCTCAGTACAGTTTTGAAACATTTTTTACTATTTAGTTGAAAGCCAGTGACTTACTGAGATTTTTCCCACCTGATTTTGTTATCAAAGTATGTTTTCATGGATATAAACAATTTTTAATTGAAATTCTTAAAGTGAGGAGTAAAACAAAGAACAGGTATATTGTCAGGAAATGAAAAAGAATATGAAGGGGTTAACAATGAATTATTTGTTTTTGTGTTTGTTGATTTTTGGCAGGGGGAAGGTAGGGCAATTGGGGATCAGTCACTTGCCCAAGGTCACATGGCTACTTTTTATGTTAAGAGTCTGAGGCCAGGGGCGGCCAGGTACCACAGCGAGTAAGAGCTCCAACCCCAGAGTCAGGATGACCTGGGATCGAATCCAGGCTCAGACACTTAGTACCCACCCAGAAAAACCTGGCCTTGTAACCTTGAGCAAGTTACTTAACCCCAATTGCTTAGGGGCAGCCAGGTGGCAAAGTGAGTAAGAGCACCAGCCCCAGAGTCGGGATGACCTTGGATCTAATCCAGGCTCTGATACTTAGCACCACACCCAGAAATAACTGGCCATGTAACCTTGAGCAAGTTACTTAACCCCAATTGCTTTGAAAATAAAAGAGTCTGAGGCCAGATTTGAACTCAGGTCCTCTTGACTTCAGGGACGGTGCTCTATTCACTGTGCCACCTAGCCACCCCGTTAACACTGAATTATAAATTTAAAGATTCAGAATTAGGGACTGGAATGAGTAGATTTATCTCACTCTTATATAAGCAATTCTCTTTTTCTGTTCTTTGTATAACATTCAGGATTGTGGATGTCAAACTCATTATAATAAAAAAATTAAGAAAAAGTATAAAAGAATAATTTCCATCTAATAAAATATCTGAAATAGAAAAAAAGAATTAAGTTGAGTATGAAAATTTGAATATAAAATGTAAATGTCCTTCATTTTATTTGTCTTTCTCATTGGAAATATTTATATACAAAGAGATGGAATAAAGGAAAGCAAGGAGCAGAGTTAGAAATGTGTGGGGTCATTTCTGATAGGTATTCATAATTATAGGACATGGTATATATGAAGTAAATGAGTATCATTTTTGTTCAGCTTTTGATAAATTTTGATCCACTAAGAAATGAAATATGGAAAGGACTTTCTCTGCTTGGTCTATAGAATTTTCCCAAAATTTTATACAGCAGAGCACAGGCTAAGAAAAATAAATAGAGTGGATTATAATTGAGCCAATTAATTAAAGGGTGATACCACAAGGCTCAAGAAAATTACAGCAAAAGAATCCAGAAAGGAAGACTCTCAAGAATATAAGCTCCCAGAACCACTAAACAATGAAGCAGATAAAGCAAATGCCAAAATTGAGCTAATCAGGCTTGATAATAGATTGGTAATAGTTGTTTGAGAAAGTTTATAAATTTGCCATCTGTCATCCAAAGTTCTACATTCCTATGTAGGAGTTATGCTAAGAGTAAAATTCACCTAGAAAACCTAGAGACAATAAAATATCATATAATAACTAGTTATTATTTTGATTGAATATTAATTGAATTTGAATATTAATCCAGTAGATTCAAGTATAATTTTATTCTAGCTTACCATAGTATGATTTGAGTTTTGAAAAAGCATAATAGTTGCATCGCCTTTAGTATGTGTAGAAATAAACCTTTGTGTCAGGGTCTCTTGTCCAGTTACATAGACTTATTCTGAGAAAGAAGGAATGATTTAGAAAAATAAGTGAGGTAACACTATTAATTAATCCTTTGACATAGATAGTCACCTAAATCCTTTTGATTTCCATGTAGAAGACTTTGAATACCATATAAACTCAATTTGGTTATAAGAAAAAACCTCAGGTTAAGACAAAGTAAAAAGAAAAACACACCTGAAAATATATTCAGTAGTGTAAAAACTAGGTATTTATAAAACACCTACTATGTGCTAGGGAAAACATTAGAAACTACGAATACAAAGACTAAAGTTAAAAAAAAAACTCTGTTTTTGAGATGATATGGATATATGTAATACATGTCCCAAAAAAGGTATTGTTTCAGAGGAAATATAAGTAGGGCACCAAGAAAGGCCTCATGCAGATGATTGTACTTGTTAATTTATGAAATAAACCAATGATTACAACAGGTGTAGAGAGGGAAGACAATCACTTTAAGATTATTGCACAAATGAAAAACCATGAAGATTGGGTACATAGTATTGTGGGTGCAAGAACAGAAATACAACCAGTATGGCAGTGCCACAATGTACAAGAAGAGAATAATACACATTAAGGCTTGAAAAAGTAGGATGGGGACAAGACATGAAAAGCTTTTATTTCTGTGATTGTTGGGGAGGGTGATGGCCTCCAGGCTTTTATTTTGAAAATTGCCTTAGCATAGTTTTTCTACTGATTTTCCACTATCTACACTGCTTTTAGACTGGATTGGGTACTTTTTTCTGCAACCTCCTACCCCACCCTTTTTAATTTCTCTATGTGTATTATCTTCTCCCAATTGATTTTAAACTCCTTGAGTGTGCAGAACACTTTTATTTTTCTTTGTATTTGTGTGCTGATGAAGTAACAAAATGAGAAAATTAACAAACTAAATAGAACATCACCATGTACAGAATTATTGGTCTTCCATACTGGAAAAAAGAAAGCACAAACAGAATAATGCAAATTTTCCAAAATGTATTCAATCTGTGTTCAGAGTTAATCAGCTCTCTCTCACAAAGTAGATCATATTTTGAAATATGGTTCCTATGGAATAGTCTTGATAATTGTCCTGATCATAATACTTTAATCTTTTATACTATATCAACCTTAGGAGATTTTTTGTTACTGTGCATAACGTTTTCCTCATTCTATTCACTTCATTTTACATGAGATCATATAAATCTTCTCAGAATTCTTCTGAAACCATCCTGCTCACCATTGCTTATAGCAAATTACTACTGCATCGCAATCTGATGTCACAACTTGTTCAGTCATTGTCCAATTGATGAGCACCAATTTCAAATTATTTACTACCAAAAAAAGAACTGTTAAAAGTATTGTGTGTGTCCTTTTCTTTTTTCCTTCAACTCTTTGGGATGTAGACATAATAGTGGTATTGGTGTATGAAAAAAAAAAAATATGGACAGATTTATAGCACTTGGGGAACAGTTCCAAATTGTTTTCCAGAATGACTGGATCACTTCACAGTTACACCAACTCTATACCAGTGTCCTGATATTTCAACATTAACTCCAGCATTTGTCATTTTCCTTTTCTGACACGTTAGACCATCTTTTAGGTATAAAGAAGTATCTCAGAGTTTTTGAAATTGCATTTCTCAAATTAGTAGTGATTTAGAACATTGTAACGTGACTATATAGTATTGCTTTCTTCTCTAAAATGTATGTTCTTAACCTTTGCTTATTTATCAATTGCAGAATGGTCTTATGGTATAAAGAAGTATCTGAAAGTTGTTTTAAATTGCATTTCTCAAATCAGTAGTGATTTAGAACATTGTCATGTGACTATATATAGTTTTAATTTCTTCTCTAAAATGTATATTCTTAATCTCTTACTGTGTATCAATTACATAATGGTCTTGTGTTTTTTTTTCTAATTTGACTCAGTTTCAAACATATTTGAGAGATGAAACTTTTATCAGAGAAACTTGATATATCTCCCCTCCCCAAATTTGCTCTTTTGCTTTTAGTTTTTGTTTTGTTTTTGTGCAAAAGCCTTTTAATCTCATGTAACAAAAAGTATCTATTATGCTTCTTGTAATCCCCCATGTCTTGTTTGGTCATACTATTTTCCCTCACACATAAATCAGACATGTACATTTTCCCATGCTCTCTTAATTTACAAATGTATCACCTTTAATGTCTAAATAATCTATTTTGATGTTATCTTGTTATACAGTGTGAGATGTTCACCTTTTCCTAGTATCTGCCAAACTGATTTCCAGGTTTCATAGCATTTTAAAAAATTTTTGGCAAATGGTGGATAGTTTTGACAAAACCTGGATTTTTCATATTTATCAAACAATAGATTACTTCATTTACTGTTGTGTATTGTGTACCTAATCTATTCTACTGATCAATCACTCTGTTTCTTAACCAATAGCAGGTTGTTTTTCTATTACTGCCTTGTAATGTAGTTCGCAATGTGAAACTGCTAAACCATCAACTTTCAAAATTTTTTTCTGTTCATTTCTCTCATATTTTTAACCTTTTGTTCTTTTAGAAGAATTTTTTTACTATTTTTATAGCTCTATGAAATAATTCTTTTTGTTGGTATGCCACTGGATATGTTAAATTACCTTAGGTAGAATTGATATTTTTATTATATCATTTTGGCTTATCCATGATTATTTACACACATACATATATATGTGTGTGTATATACAAACATACATATACACACACACAGAAGCGTTCCAATTATTTAGATCTTTATCTGCATGAAAAATTTTATAATTGTGGTCATGTAATCTCTGCGTTTGTCTTGGTGGGTAGACTCCCAAGTATTTTACATTGTTTGCAATTATTTTAAATGGAATTTCATTTTCTCTCTTTTGTTGCTGGTTTTATTTTTGGTAAATATAAAATGATGATGATTTATGTGGGCTTCTTTTATATCTGGCAACTTTGTTAAGGTTAATTGTTTCAATCAGCTTTTTTAGGTGATTCTCTGGAATTATTTTAGCATACCATGGTATTGTCTTCAGAGTAATAGTTTATTTCTTCATTACCTATTCTAATTCCTTCAGTTACTTTTTCTTATCCCTATAAATTGCATGTCTAGTACAATATTGAAAAATTGTGGTGATAATAGACAATCTTGTTTCATTCCTGATTTTATTGGGAAGGCCTAAAGTTTCTCACTATTATAGGTAATGCTTAATCTTGGTTTTAGATAAATGCTACTAATTTGTTTTTAAAGACTACATGTATTACTGTGATTTTTAGTGTTTTTATAAGAAATCAATCCTATATTTTGTTAAAAAGCATTTTCTGTGTCTGTTGATAAAATTATACATTTTTGTTGTTAATTGTTATTGTGATGGTCAATTACACTGAGAGTTTTACCAATGTTGAAACATCCCTGAATTCTTAGCACAAATTCACCTGGTCATAGGAAATGATATTTGTGATATATTACACTAATCTCATTGCTATTATTATATTTAATTATTTTTGCAAATATATTAAGAACATTATTCTATATTTTTCTTTCTCTGTTTTTACTTTCCCTGTTTTATGTATCAAAACCACATTTGTGCCATAAAAGGAATTTGGTAGGACTCCTTTTTTGCATTTTGTCAAATAGTTAATATAGAAGTAAAGTTAATTGCTCATTAAATATTTGGAAGAATTCAGTTATGAATCCATCTGTTCTTGAGGATTTCTTCTAAGGGAGCTCATTTATGGATTGTTCAATTTCTTTTCCTAGGATATTATTAAGTCTTTTATTTCTTCTGTTAATCTGGGAAATTTATATTTTTAAACATTCATCTATTTCACTTAGATTATGACTTTAAAATTTTTTTTTAAAGCAAATAGGGTTAAGTAACTTGCTTAACGTTACACAGGCAGTTATTTTTGTGTGGGTGCTGAGTATCTGAAGCTGGAACCAATCCCAGGTCTCCCGAAGCTGGGGCTGGCACTCTTACCCACTGTGCCACCTGGCCGCCCCTAAGCAATTGGGGATAAGTAACTTGCTCAAGGTTACATGGCCAGTTATTTTGTGTGGATGTTAAGTATCTGAGCCCAGAACCAATCCCAGGTCTCCCGACTCTGGTGCTGGCACTCTTACTCACTGCGTCACCTGGCCGCCCCTTAGATTATGAATTTTACTGTCATATAATTAGGGAAATATATCTAAATAAATGCTTTAACTTCATTTTTGTTAGTGATGAAATTATTCTTTTAATTTTTTATATTATTTGTTATTTTTTTCTTTTTTTAAATCAAACAATGACATCTATTTTATTGCTTGTTTTCATAAGTCTAATTCCTAGTTTTATTTGTTTCTTCAATGGTTTTCATATTCCAGTTTTATTAAACCTTCCTTTGTTTCTTAGTATTTCAATATTGGTGTCTAATTGTGAATTTTTCTACTTTTCATTTTTCTAAGTTTTTTTTAGCAGCATGTCATATTCATTGAATTATTCTTTCTCAGTTTTATTGCCCTATGCTTTTAAATATATAAATTTTCGTCGAAGTACTGAGTTGTGGGCATTGCATAAATTTTGAAATGTGATTTCATTGATTTCAGTATATTTAATGACATTGTTGTTGCTACCATTTGTTTGTTCTTTGACCCTCATTCTATAGGATTAAAATATTTAATGTCAAATTAGCTTTCAATATGTGTTTCAATGGTACTTTGATTTTTTATTACATTATTGTCTAAAATGGTATTTGTATTATTTTTTGCCACATTTAGTTGGTGCATTTTTATGGCTAATACATGGTCTATTTTTATGAAAGTGCCATGTGCAACTCAAAAACAATATTTACTTCATTTTATTCCTTTTCACCTTTCTTCAGATGTCTATCATATGTAATTTTCCAAAATTACATGCATCTCCTTGATTTCTTTCTTATTTTATGGTTAGATTTATCTAGTTCTAAGAGGAGTAAATTAATGTCCTTCACAAGTATAGTTTTAGAGTTTATTTCCTCATGCATTTAATTTAACCAAAATGTTGATGCTATATCATTTTATGAATATATTATTGTCATATCATTTAATTTTTATTAGTTCCTTTTTTTAAGGAAAATATAGTTTCCTTTCCTATCCTTTTTTTTCTTTATCTTCAATCATAATTGCTACTCCTGCATTTTTTTTACTTCAGTTGAAGCATAGTACTCTATTTTAGCCCTATATTTTATCTCTCTGCTTCAAATGTGTTTCTTATAAACAGCATATACTTGAATTGTGGTTTCTTATTCATTCTATCTGCTTCCATTTTATAGATAAGTTCATTATATTCATGTTCAGAGCTATGATTTAAAACTTTGCATTTCCTTTTATTTTCTTCTCTTTATCAGTAATGCATCCTGGTTTTCTCTTCTCTTTTCTCCTCCTCCTCCTCCTCCTCCTCCTCCTCCTCCTTCTTCTTCTTCTTCTCTCTCTCCCTCTCTCTCTCTCTCTCTCTCTCTCTTTTACACTCTTTCATTCTCTTCCTCTCCCTCTCTCTCTCTCTCTCTCTCTCTCTCTCTCTC
>NW_027187332.1:6886321-7018188 GCF_028583685.1 Petaurus breviceps papuanus | reverse complement strand
TCTGTCTCTCTCTCTCTCTCTCTGTCTCTCTCTCTCTCTCTCTCTGTCTCTCTCTCTCTCTCTCTCTCTCTCTCTCTCTCTCTCTCTCTCTCTCTCTCTCTCTCTCTCTCTCTCTCTCTCTCTCCCTCTCTCTCTCTCTCTCTCTCTCTCTCTCTCTCTCTCTCTCTCTCTCTCTCTCTCTCTCTCTTTCTCTCTCTCTCTCCCTGTGTTTCTGTCTCTCTGTGTCTCTGTCTCTCTTTCTCTCTCTGTTTCTCTCTCCCCCCTTACCCCTAAATCTGTTGCCCCTCTAAATCTGTTTTGCTTCAGACCACCGACTTTCTTCATCACCCACCTGTTTTCCTTTTTTATCTTCCCTTAATAATTCCATGTTGGGTAAAACAGATTTCTATTAGCAATTAAGAATATATATATGTGTGTGTGTGTGTGTGTGTGTGTGTATGCATATACATATTCATAAGCATTCCCTCTTTGAATCATTTTTCTTCTACCTTCCTCTTTTCCATGGGTTTCCCTCTTTCTTGCTTACCCATTTTTTTGTATTACCTCAACATATTTGACATGCTCTCATGCCCTCCTTTTATGTAGAACTGTTCTAGTTGTTCTAATTATGATAAAGCTTTTATAAGTTACATTATCATCCTATGAGAAAGATAAACTTCTTAACCTTATTGAGTCCCTTATGATTTCTCTTTCATATTTACCTTTTTATGCTTTTTTGAATCTTTTATTTCAAAGTCAGATTTTCTATTCAGCTCTGGCATTTTCATCAGGAATGCTTGGAAGCCCACTATTTTATTATATAGCCATTTTTACCCAGAAAGAGTATACTTAGTTTTGCTGGGTAGTATATTCTTTGGTGAAATTACAACTTTTCTGTCTTCCTGAGTATCATATTTCAAGCCTCCCACTACTTTAAAGTAATAGCTACTAAATCTTGTGTGTTCTTATCTGGGGCTCAAAAATATTTGAATGTTTGTTGTTGCTATTTCCCTGGCAGCTTGAAGTATTTTTCTTTGACAAGCAAAGGTCTGGGATTTAACTAAAATATTCTAGGACATGTTAATTTTTGGATCTCTTTCACATGGTGATTGATAGATATTTAAAATTTTTATTTTATCCTCTTTGTAGGATATTGGGAGAATTTTCCTTGATAATGTCATAAAATCTACTTTTATTCTCTTTCTTTGATCATAGTCTTCAGTTAGTCCCGCCCCCCCCTCAATTTTAAATTGTCTTTCCCCATTCTATTTTCTAAGTCAGTTGTTTTCTGTAGAGGTATTTCACATTTTCTTCCATTTTTTCTTCATTCTTTTCACTTTGTCTTACTGTTCCTTGATGTCTTATGGAGTCACACAATTCCACTTGCCCAAGTCTGCTGTTTAAAAAATTATTTCCTAGGGGTGGCTAGGTTGCACAGTGAATACAGCACTGGCCTTGGAGTCAGGAGGACCTGAGTTCAAATCCGGCTTCAGACACTTAATACAAAAACTAGCTGTGTGACCTTGGGAAAGTCACTTAACCCCAATTGCCCTCCAAAAAGCAAAAAAAAAAAAAAAAGGATTATTTCCTTCAGTGACCTTTTCTACCTGTGTTTTTTTTAATTTGGGTAATTCTCCTTTTTAAGGAGTTATTTTCATTACTAAAGTTTTGAACCTCTTTCCCATTTTGGCCAATTCTGTTTTTTAAGGTGTTGTTTTCTTTTGTGCCTCTTTACTGAGTTATTGTCTTTTCCTAGTTTTCTTCCTTTTCTTTAATTTCTTTCCTTATTTTTTCCTCTAATGCTCTTCTTTGATTTTGAAAATTATTTTGATTCTTCCAGTAACTCTTGTTGTGATTGTATCCAATTCACATTTTTAAGAATTTACTTGAAGATTTTTTGATTTAATTTTCTTCTGAGTTTGTGTCTTGATCTTTCCTGTCACCATAGTAAGTTTTTTATGATTAGGGTTTTTTCCCCTCATTTGACCTATATTTTTATTCTTACTGTATTTCCTATTTTTTTATTTGGAACTTAATGTTAATGTTGGACTCTGCTCCCATTATGAGGGTAAATGGATAATGTCAAACTTCATTCTTTTTTTCACTGCTTTCATTCAATGATTGTTCTGGGGGTTTGGATATTGTACTTTTAACATGATGTGATCTGAAAAGATGTGTGATCCCTGCTCTCTTGATTTTTACTCTATTTCTTACTTAAGGAGCCCCTCCTTATATTTTGGGGCTGCTATTTATACTGCTCCTCAGAGTTACTCATTCCTTGGTATCAGAAATGATACTATTCCTCAGGGTTCCTGGTCCCATAGCACTGGAATGATATTGATACTGCCCCTCAGGGTTTCCACTCCCTCTTGACCAAAAGTGCTTCTCTCTGCCTTTGAACAATGAACTAGAATTGGTTTTAGGCAATGGAGTTGCCAACCACCATATAGTCATGTATGCAGTACTAGCATAGGAGTAGCCTGTAATCTCTTTCTAATCAGTTGCCAGGTGACCTTACAGTCTCCGCCTTAAAAATTCCCAAAGCTGCTGCTGCTACATTTATTGCCACCATGTAGATGCTCTACTGGTATATCATCCACCCAGGCTGTGGACCCATCAAACTTCCCACCCCATAGCAGACTTTCTTTCTGATATCCTATGTTTCCTTTACCTGGAAGAATGTCTCACTCTGACCTTTTGTTGGATTGGCCACTCCATGAATTAATTAGAGTTTTTATTTTTATATAGTTGTTTGGAGGGGAATGCTCAGAGCACCCACATTTTTCTACATGGCCATCTTGAGTCTGACCCCAGATGTGTTCCTGTCTGTTGTTCAACTGTGAAATAGAAGTTGGTATAAGAAACTGAATTACCAAATTTCTTCTGGTCCTGTGTCCAGGTCTAGCACAGGGGCACCTTGTAATGTCTTTGTGACCAGTTGCCAGGTCTCATTACCATCTCTGGCTTGAGAACTCATAAAGTTACTTGCTGATTTAAAATGCATCCCTTAGAGTTGGTGGTGATCAAGAAAAGAAGCAATACAAATGAGGTCACTGGCTAATAGTGATATCAATGTAATTTTTCCTTTATGTTGTTCAGTCACTTATTCATGTGTCCAACACTTCGCTATCCTTTTTGGGGTTTTCTTGGCAAAGATAATGGGGTGGTTTGCCATTTTCTTCTCCGGATCATTTTACAAATGAGGAAATCAAGGTAAATAGATTAAGGTCACACATCTAGTAAGTGTCTGAGGCCAGACTTGAACTCATGTCTTCCTAACTGCAGACCCCTCTACTCTCCACACTGCACCACATACCTGCCCTAATTATTCCTTACTTACCCCTTTAAAATCATCTAACCATACAACAACCTTGAGATTTGAGAATAAACATATAGGATGACTTGGGAAGGAAGCTGCTCTAATGACTGAAGGTAAGGACAGAGGCACTGTCACATAAAGTTCTAATATCTGGTCACCAGAATTTTGCATGTTTTCCATGCAGTGTCATATGATGCAATGAAGTTTTTGATGTTTTAGCTTCTCTTGTTCAAACTAAGAATTCTGTTCATTGCAACACTGTGTGAAATTTGTGATATCTAGTTTTATGCCAATCTAGCATCAAGACTTAACAAATACTTAACCAATAAATGTTAAATAACAATGGTTGCTTGATTCTTCCATGTGCGCCAATAGTTTTCCATCTAATACCACTCTCTCCATTTGATACACATGTGATAGTCTCAAAAGACCTACAGGTGAGCCATAGAATCACAATGAAATGCCTGAGCCTTTGCATCCAGGGTAGTTTGTTCTTATAAGGCAGCTCCTTTTGTCACACAGACATTTTCAATTGCAGAAGCTCTGGCTGTGAGGCTGGAGAATTTGAATCTGATTTGTTTCTGCTTCTCTCAATAATGTCTTTGGAAGTGACACAGAACTTCTCAAGTTGGAAGAAATATTCACAAAAAACAATAAAACAGTTTCTTTTCCCCACATTGAATGGTTTAAATCTCTTCTCAGTGGGAGAAAAAGTAACTTCAAAAGGTAAAGAAAATCCTTGCATGATTGAAAATATCTCTCTCTCCCTGGACCTCATTGTCAGTTTCTACCATTGTGATTTGAGAGACAGAGCCCTGAAAAGTACAGGCATGACAGTTGTCTAACTCAAACTGTAATTCTGCAGTTGAAAGTGTCATTTTGATGGTGACTAGCCAGAAATAAATTGATCTGTCCAGGGGGAACTAAAATGAAACCAATGAAGAAATCCCTAATTGTAGCACAATAGTATGCCATTGAGAATGATTAAAACTTTCATTGCATTATTGGCTAAGTTTAATTTGATAGAAATAAGACAAGAAAGCAAGCCTATTAAATTGTTTTCCTAAACACCTATAAAGAACACTAGTATTCCCATTTTCCCCCTCCATCTCTTATTGCAATGCTCCTTTTAAAATCAGCCTTCTCTGTCTGTAAAAAAAGTCTTTCCTTAGAGAAATTGAAAACAATTAAAATAAAATGGATAATACCATGAATTCATTTTTTCTTTGTGAAAATGCAAACAAAAAATCATTCCACTCATATCTTTCTTCTATTGTTTTAAAAAATTCCATGATTCAATGTCCTTATAAGTCTTTAATATCAGAGAGGATTGTCTCTGGAGAAGAGAAATAATAAAAGGCAATTAGGGATGCAGGGGAAAAAATGAACCACAGAGAAGTTTGAAAAGGAAAGTGTAATAGGAACCAAAATAAATGTGAAATCATATATGCATCAGTGAAATGATAGATTTTAAAGGCTTAGATTCTAGAAGTAGCTTTTTTAGTTCCCTCACTCTGAACAATAAAAACAACTACAAATATATTACCATCTCTGGGACTCATGTAATATATTCAATTCATATTGAGTTTACATATTCATATAAATGACACAGTCATATGACTTATTAATTTCTAGAAAAATGTATATGTCTTCAGGATTCGGTGCTAGGGACAGGTTCTAGGCTTGACTTTATTCATATTGTGAAATCAATAATGTGGAAACTACTGATCTAGGAGTCAGTATATTTTCTAACTTGTAGTTGTAGAATTTTTCTAGAGAAATTAGAGGTCAAGTGGAATGCCCAGGATTACAATGCCAGTATGTATTAAAGGTAGAGTATGAGTACACCTCTTCTTTTACCCATTATACCACTCTTTTCTATTTAACATTTAATCTTAAATCAATGTACACCAATCACAAACAGTTCTCTTGAGGACTATATCTGTGAATAACCCTAAGGTTCTAATTGCATAGTATAATGACCTCTATTCAGCAATAAATGGCATTCAAGAAACTAAAGCATAATATTCACAATAACATAATTTAACAACTTGTTACTAAGTTGGTCACATAGTCTTAAACAAAATGTATCATTCAGTATATCTTAAAGTCATCTTTAAGAGATAACAGAAAATACAAACACCATCTGCTCCGAGGTCACAGTAATTTACAATCTCTTCAGTCAATACAGAGTGTCTGAGTAAAGTTCTCTTCCATCTTAACTGAGGCTATCTTCCAAAACCCAAACTCCTCCACAGACTTTCCTGACTGCTCCCAACTCTTGTTTGGATTCACATGCTCCCAACTCTTGCCTGGATTCACACATAGGCAGCTCTCTGCTCCTGTTCCATATCTCAGCTCATGGGGACTGCTCCACTCCAAGTTCTTTGCAGTTTCTGGTTCTAGTAAAACAAAACCTAGCAGAGCTACAAAAATATTTACACATATTACCAGCACTATCATCTCAATTCACTTTCTATGTAAGAAACCAATACAGAACAACAGAAAAGATTTGTGTCTGAAAAATCAAAACAGAATACAGAAAGGACTTCTATCTGAGTAAGTAACACAGACCTAAAGACAGAGTACCAATATCACAAACATTCTCTCATCTCTGCCTGTTCCCAGCTCTGCTTGTCCTTTTATCTATTCCTTCCTGTTCTACCCTTTTTACATGCTCCTCCCACCATGTGATTATATTTCAGCCTATTAAGGGGCAAGAGAGATCTTCAAACTCCCTTAGGCCTATGAAGTGCATATACTGTTTCCAAACAAAGACTTGATACAATCAAAGGCAAGGCTTAAAGGCACTTGATTAGCTAAAACTCAATCCAGAAAAATTGCAAATAATCCTATTTTAGTTATTATAATCAGTCAGGTGGGTGGCACAGTGAACAGAACACTGGGCCTAGAATCAGGAAGACTTGAGTTAAAATTTGATTTCAGACACTTTCTGACTGTTTGACTCTAGGTAATTCACTTAACCACCATCTGCCTTAGTTTTTTCTAAAGTGGGGATAATAATGGCACCTACCTCCCAGGGTTGCTATGAGGATCAAATGAGATAATAGTTATAAAGAAGCTGGCACATAGTATGTGCTATTTAAATGTTAGCTATTATTCTTTTTCTTCAGGATAGATGAATTGAACATAATAATTAAAGGGTTAATTCAATATTCTTGATAATTGCATCATTTCGTGTATTTGCACATGAGGATATGATTGTGAATAGACTATGCCAATATATATATATATATACATATATATGTGTATATATGTATATATATATAACTAGGCATGAGAGATCAAAGATAATATTAAAAACACAGAGGAGAAGAAAGACATGAAGATGACTTTGTAAAAGGCTCAATATCAAACTTTGAGTGAAAGAGAAAGAGCATTCATGAGTTAAAAGAATATTTCAGATTGGAGCACAGATTGAGTATGGAAGCTTGTGTAATAGTAATGGAATTTAAAGATCCCCCTGTATTGGCTTGGTTTTCAGTTTGTGTTGAAACCCAGAACTTGTGAATCCCACTTGTGGGATGGACCTATTGACATGAAAAGAGAGGGCTGAACTGGGAAGAGCTGGTGCCATGGATTTAGAGAAAAGTCCAAGCAGAGGGAAGCCCCAAGCAGAGAGAGGCAGAAGAACTTTTGGGAGCAGCATCATGGAGACAGAAAGAGAAAGGATTACTGAAGGCCGGTTGTAGCTGCCCAGGACTATTGAGAGCTGCCACCCAGAGATGCCAAGGATTGAAGAAACATGTCTGTGATGCTGGTATTTTGTCTATCTGTTTTGATGTTATTTTGCCAGATTCATCTGCTATAAAGGGCAGTGCTGTTGTTGAAGAGGTCGTAGAACATTGCTGTTGGTTCAGAAGCCCTGAAGAAGGATTTTCTTGTTGTTTATTTACAGA
Source organism: Petaurus breviceps papuanus (assembly GCF_028583685.1). Classification (NCBI taxonomy): domain Eukaryota; kingdom Metazoa; phylum Chordata; class Mammalia; order Diprotodontia; family Petauridae; genus Petaurus; species Petaurus breviceps. The sequence goes on along the minus strand of NW_027187332.1, from coordinate 7,010,970 downwards.
GATACTGGAAGAGGGTCTTATTGATATTTTCAGGGGCCCTGATACTGTTCTGCAGATAGAGAGTGAATTGATGAGGACACTGGCAATGTATCTTGTGGCTTTGTTAACCTTTGTCTCCCCAGCAACAGATATTGCTGAGAAGTTGCCTTGGGTCAAGATGAAGAAAAGATCTCTCTTTGAGTATTAAATGGTATGATAATGTCTTAAACTTGTTGTAACTCAGGGGTAGATGGCCTTTGTGCTCTTTACTGCCCCTTTTGAGAAGGTACTTGGCCTTAATTGATGATGATTGTAATTCAGTTGTGATCCAGAGGTGAGAAATTTTTTATTTTTTTGTGCTCTGTGACTGACCAAATGAATGTACTTTGTTTATGTTTGTAAACTAATCTCCATTTGAGAAGAGAAACTTTGTTATTGATTAAATAAATGTACTGTCCAGGGGTGGAGTAGTACTTGGAAATTATTGAATCACACTTGATGAATGCTGTATTTTGATTTCCTCTGTTCGGTGAATGTTTTGCCTTAATTTGTTACTGAATAAAATAGAGAGTTACTATGCTGCTATTCCAAACCTCGGAGATTGCTTCTCCTTGGCATTACAGCTTGTCAAAGCACAGTTAGAACAAAATAATTGATGGAATTAAATATTTTATTTACATTGTAAGTTTATCATTCTTTCTAATTATGTTATTATCTCTTTCTTTTGAACTTTTTTTCCCTTCCCAGCTAAGCATATAGTTCAAGATATTTCCTTGCACCAACTATCAGTGAAAGTAATGTTATGTTACCACATTATTTTAATATTTATTATTTAAGTAGCATTTTATTTTTTTCACAATCACATGTCAAGGCAATTTTAGTATTCATTTTTATAAGATTTTGAGTTCCAATTTTTTCCCCCTCCTTCCCTTTCCTCTTCTGAAAATGGCAGGCAATTTGTATAGGTTCCACATGTATTATGATGTAAAGTATGTTTTCATATTTGTCATTGTTGTGAAGGAGGAAACAGATGAAAAAATAATAAAGTAAAAAAATGCATCAATCTGTATTCAGACTCCATCAGTTCTTTATCTGGATATGGAAAGCATTTTCCTTCATGAGTCCTTTGTATTATTGTGTTGTTGAGAAGAACTGTGTAATTCATAGTTGATCATCACACAATGTTTCTGATATGTTTTCCTGGTTATGCTGATTTTACCTTGCAACAGATCATATAAGTCTTTCCAGGTTTTTCTGAAATCTGCCTTCTTATTGCATAATAGTGTTCCATTACATTCATGAACCATAACTTGCTCAGCCATTCCCCAATTCATGGGCATCACCTCAATTTTCAATATTCCGTTGCTACATAAAGAGCTACTATACATATTTTTGCACATTTAGGTCATGTCTCCTTTCTTATGATCTCTTTGGGATACAGACCTAGTAGTGATATTGCTAGATCAAAGGGTATGAACAGCTTTCTCTTTCTTTGGGCATAGTTCCTAATTGCCTTCAGGAATGGTTGAATCAGTTCACAGCTCCAGCAAGAGTGCATTAGTGTCCCAGTTTTCCCACAGCCTCACCAACATTTATCGTTTGCCTTTTTTATCATATTAGGCAATCTTATAGATGTGAGTGGAATGTAATGCCAAGGAAAGGCAACTTCCCAAGGTTCAGAATACCAGCATAGGTGCTCTCCATTTTATTCAGTGACCAACCAAGAACAGAGAAGATCAAACATGACATCATTCAAAATACAGCATTTACTAAGTGTGATTAAATAATCTCGAAGTACTACCCCACCCACAGGACCTTACATTCATTCAATCAATTACAAAGTCCCTATTCTAAATACTACTCCACCCCTAGGCTGTATCTTCATTTCGTCCATCACAAAGCCCCTCTTCTCAAATGGAGATTAGTTTCTAATCATAAGTAAAGTACATTCATTTGTTCAATCATAGAACACAAAAAGGTCAAAAGTTCCCCACCCCTGGATCACAATTGAATCTACCACAGAGTTACATGAAGTATAAGCACAGCACTTAATACCCAAATGGAGGTCTTTTCTTCATCTTGACACTAGGCAAGTTCTCAGCAATCTTAGTTCCTGGGGAGACAAGGCTTAGCAAGGCCATAAGATACATTGCCAGTCCCTTCATTAATTCATCCTCTGTGTGTAGAACAGTCCTAGAACCCCTGAAAACATTAGCAAAACCCTCTCCCAGGATTTCTGTAAACATACAACAAGAAAATCCTTCTTCAGGGCTTCTGAACCAACAGAAAGGTTCCCAGACCCCTGCAACAACAGCACTGTCCTTCGCCAGTGGAGAGTATTCATTCTGTCTGCAGGACAGTCTCCAGACCCCTGCAACAACAGCACTGTCCTTCACCAGTGGACAGTATTCACTCTCTGTCTGCAGGACAGTCTCAGGGCTTCTTAACCAAAAGCCAGGTTCCAGGACTCCTTCAACAACAGGACTGTGTTTCACCAGTGGACAAATCTGGCAAAACAACATCAAAACAGACAGACAAAGTACCAGCAAAACAGCCATGTCTCCTCAGTCCTTGGCAGCTCCGGGGGCAGGTCTCAAAAGTCCAGGGCGATTCAAAGTGTCCCCCAGCAATCCTTCTCAGTCTCTCTCTCTGCCTCCACAAGGTGCTGCTTCCAAAAAGTTCTTCTGCCTCTCTCTTGTCTCTCCAAATCTACGTCACCAGTTCCTCCCAGTTCAGGACTTTCTTTTCACATCAAGTCTATCCCACAGGTGGGATTAACAAGCTCTGGGTTTTAACACAATCAATTTGAAAACCAAGCCAATACAGGGGAATCTTTAATTGCCATTACTATCACAGTGAGGTACCTCAGTGTTGTTTTAATTTGCATCTTTCTAATCAAATGTGATTTATAACACTTCATATGCTTCTAAGATAACTTGTATTTTTCATCTGAAATTGCCTATTGCTCTTTTGACCATTTGTCAATTAGGAATGGCTTGTATTCTTGTGAATTTGATTCAGTTCTCTCTATATTTGAGAAATTAGGACTTTATCAGAGGTACTTGCTATAAAGATTGTTTCCTAGCATTCTGCTTTTCTTCTAATCATGGTTGCATTGTTTTATTTTGGGGTGTGTGTGTGTGTGTGCAGAAGTATTTTAATTTAGTATAATAATTACCTCTTTTAATACTGTAATGCTTTCTGTCTCTTCTTTAATCATGAACTTGTAATTCGTCTAACTTCTCCTTTAAGTATTTGGATGCTGAGCATGCCAGCCCTCTATCTTTCAGTGGAAAGCTCTGCCCTTTGCAGAGTTTCTTCCCACCTTTTCTTAACTGAATTTTCCATGTCCTTTCCTAAGCAGCTGCTAGGCAAATGGTGCCTTGTGGCAAGTAAAAGGTTTAGCAAGTACATGAAGGAATGGTGAGTTGGAATGGTCCTGAGGAAAATGGTCAGAATGTCCATACCAGATATTCATATCTCTGAAAATTAATTGCCATTGAGACTGGGAGTACCACAAAAAACTACACAATTCTATTTTAAACTTGTTCAGAAAATTTGATGAAACTACAACTGATGGCAGGAAAACTCAGACTCTTTGTACTCTTGAAAATGGTACATTGATGCAATAGGCATAGGATAGGGAGGAAAAGTTGTTGGTGAACTGTGTTATGAACAATGTGACTTTCCACAAGTTCTTTGAGAAGGCTGAGTAAAGAAATGTAATCTTTATATGGGACAGTAATTAGTTGTTATGAATGAACAAGTTCAGTTCAATGAGCATTCTATAGCAAAGCTCTCTTGCTTTTTTCTTCTTCTATTCCTTACTGTGGTCTGTTATCTCAGTGACTGACTACTTGGAAACAATTTTATTTCCAAGTTTCGATGTAATTGGGATTCTTTTGGCTTGGAAATAATTATGCTGTTACCAGAAAAGAAAAAGTATTTGGATGCAGACTCTTTTTGTGGTGGTCAAGAATTAAAAATTAAGGGGATGTTCATCAATTGGGGAATGGCTAAACATATTGTGGCATATGAATACAATGGAATACTATTGTCCCATAAGAAATGATAAGCAGGTTGTAATGGCAAGCAAAGGAGTACTTTGCTCCTTGTTTCAGTTATTGTAATGGCAAAGAAAATAGTGCTTAAACTCCTTGTTTCGGCTATTCAAGTGCCTTTGAGGCCTGTCCGTGATTATATCAAATCTTTGTTGGAAACAGAATACATTGGGGAAACAGAATACATTAATAGACCTAAGGGGGTTAGGAGACCTTTCCTTCCTTTAAAAGACCTCATTTCATCACACGGAGTCTTGTCACATGGAGCATGTAATGGAAGCAACCTGTTGAAAGTGCACAACAGGAACCAACAGGAAGGGTGGAACAGGAAGGAACAGAGCAGATAAAAGCTTGAGCATGTTCTGGGACCAAGTAAAACTGAGAAAAATGCTTGCAATTTCAGCATTCTGGGAGCACTCTGTCTGTTGGTCTGTCAGACAAAAGCCTTGTCTGTTGTTTTAGACAGATGTTCCAAAAGAGGACTTTACTGCTGATCCAGAAACCCTGGAAGAGAAATTTACTGCTGATCCAGAAGCCCTGAGAGAGGACTTTACTGCTGTTTATAGAGGTCCTGAAAGAGGACTTTTACTGCTGACTTGTGTTTGATTTCTCAGACAGAAGTTTTGTCTGTTGGTTTGTGTTGCTTTTGTCAGAAAGTGAATTAATATGATAGTGCTGGCAATGTGTGTGAATATTGTTGTAATTCTGCTAAACTTAATATGTGTAAATATTGTGTGGCTCTGTTAAGCTTTATCCTCCCAGAGACTGAAACTGTGAAGGGCTTGGAGTGGACTAGCCACCAAGAGCAGCAAGTGAGCTGTAATCAGGGATTTGCCTACCTGTAAATTCAGGGAACAGTACGGTGAATCCAGGCAAGATCCGGGAGCTTGGAAGAGGAGGCATGGAGTTTGGAACCCAGTCTTAAATCAAGATGAAAAAGGACATTTCCTTGAGTATTCAGTGCTGACTGACAAGATTGTAACTAACTTGTGACCTAGAGGTGGATGAACTTTGAACTTTCCACTGCTGCTTAAGGATGATTGACTTAAAAATGATTATTCCTTAAGGATGATTAGCTTAAGGATGATTGGAAGCCAGCCTCTACTGAAGAATGAAAGGAGACTTCACTTGGGTACTCAATATTGATTGATAAAATTGTAACTTATTGAATGATATGTTTTGTTTAAGACCATGTGACCACCTTACTAATAAGTTATGTTATATTGTTGTGAATATTTTGCTTTCATTTATTGCTCAATAAAGAGAGAGTTCACTATACTATTCCAATCAGAACTTTAAAGTTATTCACAGCAGCAGTACTCAGGAAAGCTGCTCATGATTGGCTTTACCCAGGTGGACTTCATAAAAACTGGAAAGACTTACCTAACTGATGCTGAGTGAAGTGAGTAGAACCAGGACATCATTACACACAGTAATAACAAAATCATGTGATGACCAGATATGATAGACTTAACTCTTCCCAGCAACACAAGAATCTAAAACAATTGCAAAGGACTTCCTATTAGAAAATGTTATCCAAACCCAGAGAAAGAAATATGGGGTCTGAATGCATATCGAAGTATACTATTTTCCCTCTCTCTCTCTCTCTCTCTTTTGTTTCTTTTGGTTTTTACCTTTGGTTCTAATTCTTCTTTACAACATGACTAATGTGGAAATATGTTTAATATGATTGTACATGTATGGCCTATATCAGATTGCATGCCATCTTAGGGAGTGGAGGGAGAGGGTGAAGATTTAGAACTCAAAATCTCATAGAAGTGAATGTTGTCAAGTAAAGATAAATAAGTTTTTAAAAAGAATTTAGATGCTATATCACTTAGTGCACATATGTTTAGTATTGATATTGCTTCATTGTCTATGGTACTTTTTTGCCTTTTCTTTGAGATAAGTATTGCTAGCTGTGCTTTTTTTTATCTTCAACTAATGCATACTAGATTTTGCTCCAGGCCCTTATCTATACTCTGTTTTTGTCTCTGTACTTCAAGTATTTCTTGTAAACAATGTATTGTAGGATTCTAGTTTTTGTAGGATTGTAGGTTCCTGTTTATTGTAGGATTCTGGTTATTATAGGTTTCTCATTGCAGGGTTCTGTTTATTGTAGGATTCTGCTATCCTTTTATGCAAGACTTTATCCCATTGCCAGAGTTATGATTACTGTGCAGTTCACTCCCAAACTATTTTTCTTTCTGTTTGTCTTCTCTCTCTTTTCACACTTTCCCTCCTCACCAATGTTTTGCTTCTGTCTTCTATGTCCCCTGATCTGCCTTATGTTCTGTTTACTTAATCTCGTCCTCTTTTACTTTTCTGTCAGAAAAAGATTTCTGCATTTTATTTCTATATTCAACTGATTGTGTAAATTACTTTGGCTCTTTGAGCCAATACTGATGAGAGTAGGATTCAGGTGATGTCCATTGCCCATCTTCCCATCTTTCCCTTCACTATAATAGTATTTTTTGCCTTTTCTGGTGAGATTATTTGCCCAGTCTACCCCCCTCCTCTGCACTCAGTGTATTATTTCTCATCCTTGAAGTATGTATTGACCTACTTTGTACAGAAACCCTGGGACCTTACTGTAAGCCCTGAAAGAGGATTTTTGGCCAAAACTGAAAAAAAAAATTGATCTCCAATATCAAAACCTAAGAGAAGCCTAAAAAGGGAAAAGAAAACATAAAGGATTCAATAGAAGTGAACTATTTACATCTCTCCCTGGGAAGATGATACTTGTGATTCTTAAAAAGTGTACCACTAATTGTATAACTAGAAGGAATATACATAGAGAGAGGGTATAAGTATAAGGTGAATTTGAGGGAATGACAAGTTTTCTCCTTCTTGACTATGCCACTGGAAGAGTCCTGTTTTCAGTTTTTCCTTCCCTAGCCCTGGGGCTTTCCTTATATAGTCATTAGCTCCTCCTCTAGGGTTCACAAGTTGTGGCATTCACACGTTCTGTTTCTTAACTGACTTGATACAAGGCTAAAAAGAAACTTGAACTGAAACTAGGCGTTAATTCAGTAGCTGAAACAAGGTGTGAACTAATTCTGTGCTTGCCATTACAGGGGTGGGGGTTTGCCTGCTCTACTGCCCTGGGAATCAGAATCTCCCACTCCTTTACTGAGGTGGGTCTTGCTGCTGGTTTTCTGAGATGCTTTCTGTCTTTGATTACATTCTTCTTGTACCTAAGTGACATAGACCTTTCTTGCTCATCTCCCAAGTTTCTTGGGCTAAAAGATTATTTCAACCTCTTTTTTCTAGTTGTGCTATTCCAGGATCCATTTTGGAGCAGTATTTTCTGGTTGTTTGGAAGTTAATATGAGAGTTATGGCAATTTACCATTCATTCCACCATCTATGGCTATATCATTTTTAGAAATTTTCCTTTGTATTGTCCTTTTTTTCTCTCTCTTTCTAATCTACTATGGACTCTATTATCTAATTTAATGTTTATAATAGAGGCCTGTAAACTTACTAGTTCCTCTTTTATTCAGTATTCTCTCTTTTTTTAATTAAATATTATTTTTATTTTTAGTTTACAACATTCATTTCCACAAAATTTTGAGTTACTAATTTTCACCCAACTTTCCCCTAGCCACCACCCAAAAACAGCCATCCCACTGAATTCCCCCTCCCCCAATCTGCTCTCTGCTATATTCTCTCCCCATCCCCACCTCCAACTTTCCAGCAGGGCAAGATGGAATTCCACACCCTAGTGCCTGTATATCTTATTTTCCAGTTGCATATAAATAATAATAATAATAATGTTTTAAACATTGATTTTAAAACCTTGAATTTCAGATTCTTTCTCATCTTCCCTCATCACCCACCTTTACTGGGAAGATAAGCAATTTAATAAAGGTTATACATGTGTAGTTGTGCAAAACATTTCCATAGTCAATATACTGTGAAAGACTGACTGACTATATATCCCTTTATCCTATCCCACCCGTGACTTGTTCTATTTTCTACTTATTCTGTATTCTTGTGGGTAGAGTTTCTGAAATACCACATTTGAACCTCCTTATGTATCCCATCTCCATATTATTGCCCATATAGTGTTATACTGTCCTCCCATTCTGTGTTATACATCTTACAATTTACTTAGGAATTAATATAAAAGGGAAACTGTGTTATGTGTTACAATTGAATCAGTATCCTAAATCATGATCCTATTTCCTATCCTTTACTTTGATCACACCTTTATAATTCCAGGCTATTTGATCATAATTTCTCTCTTTGAATGTGATGCAATTTTGGGAAGTAAAATTATGTTTCAAAGAAGGTGATCTTATGTGTAAATTACCTTAAAAGAAACTCATCATAAGATCCTTGTTTCTAGTAAAGACACTCACCTTTCATCCTTGTGGCAATGCTTAATGGTCTTTAATCTTTAAATTCATGATTCAGTTCTAGCCCTTTATGTCACTTTTTGTCTCTTAACACCCCCAATTTGATCTTTGTTTTACTCATCACTTTCAGTACTTGAAATAAAAGTGGTCTATATCCATGAACATTTATTTAATTACATAGTTTCTTCTTCATAATTTCACTTATTTAACTTTGTTTTCTTTGGTGTGTTGACAAATATAATATTCTTCTTACCTTCTCTCTGCCTCTCTAATGCTTCTTTTATTAATTATTGATTTATTCGCAATCTGATACATTTTCCCTCTATTAATGTAATGGGCAAAATCTTTTGAGTGACTATGGACCTCAAGCAGGAGTTTCTGCTACCTTTAAGTCACAGCTAAAGTCCAAACTTCTGCACAAAGCCTTTCTCCATTCTCCTTCATCTTCTTTCTTAGGCTAGTCACAATTTATAATGTATGTATGTTTTCTATACCTATTTTTATTTTCTCCCCTTTTTGACTATGAGATTTTTAATGCAAAGACATTTTTTGTTTCTGTTCTTTTTTTTCTGCCTTACTTTTTTATCCCAGTACTTAGAGTAGTGCCTGGCACATAATACACACTTAGTAAGTGTTAATCTACTGACTGACTGTAATATGGCAATGCTTGATTCAGTCAACATGATGTTATTTAAAAAGAGAAGCTCCTGAAAGACCTCACCATAAATGGTGGTTTGTTCCTCAATTTTGAGCTATTTCTAGATCTACTAGACATTTCCAGTGGCAAACATCTCCAGTGACATTTGTCTCCTTGGTGTTGAGAAATATGCTTATGAGATATAGATATAAGTATAAATATGAGTGATAGATTACATTGCTCTACTTAACAACATTTTGGTGTTAAAAGTTATTAAATATAAACTCTATGAGGGGAAGCGCTTCTTCTCTCTTGGCCTGACTATAAACAATATCTATCACAATTGCTTGCACAGAGTAAGTGCCTAATAAAAGATAGTATTGCCTGACTTAATAACAATGAATGTGACTATATTTTATTTTATAGGACTATATAGCTAAGGAGGTTGGGTCAAAGAGATAACTGACAAACTGCACTCTTGGTCATACTCATGACTAATCTTCCTCCATTGTCAAATCAACTCTGAAAACCACCCCAGTACTTCTTGCCTCTTCTCCTAACTCCTTCTTATTGCAGAAGGTGGATGGTGATCATTGGAAATTTTTCCCCAGATCATTTATTTAAACAGGAAAGCCAGACAGTTAACTCATTATCTGTAAGACTTTTATCATATGAACATATAGGAATTCTCCTTCTCTTCATTCTTCCCCCTTGAGTTCACTCCTCTTTATTGTTTTTTTTTTATGCATTATGTTTCCCCATTAAATTGTGAGCTACTTGAAGAGAGAAAATGTCTTTTTCCTTTATATCCCTAATACTTAGCACAATATCTGAAACATAGTAGGCATATAATAAATGTTTACTGTTGGGCAGAGCCAAGATGGTGGCATAGTAGTAAGAAAACGCTGTGAGCTCCCCCCTAAAACCACCTCAAATACCTATAAAATATGACTCAAAAAATTTTAGAGCTACAGAACCCACAACGTGACAGAAAGGAACACATCTCCCACTGCAGGTAGCTTGGCAGGCAGACAGTAAGAGTCTATCACATCAAGCTGGAAGGTGAGCCCAACCCCACGTGAGCCTGTGGTTTTAGCCCCAGGGTTGCGCTGACCAGCAGAAGCTGTAGTGGACTTTGGAAGAGTGGATCACCAACAGCTGTGGTGGTTTCCAGAGTTATCAATCCATAAATGTCAAAGAGAAAGGGAGAGGTCAGTGTGGAACACTGTTGAAATTGGGGGGTGGGGATGGAGCATAGGCCAGCATCTGCCACTGGAGCTAGAAGTGATGGAGGTGTGGCGGCTGTGCAGCTGCCCCCATGTGTCTGCTTCAGAGCTCCTGGTCTGCATATCATAGGGGGATCAAGCAACTATGCAGAGAGTAATTGCTTTTACTTTAACTTGCTTTGATCTGGATCCCTGTCTTTGTTGGAGGTCCTGGGGTGTGTGACAAGTGAGCCAGAGCTTTTGGTGTCTGCAGAGAGGGTGCCCAACTAATAGCTCAAGCAGCTGCAAAAACCCCAGCAATTTGGGACAAAGCTCCCTTCTCTGGAAGCAAAATGCTACTGTGGCAAAGATCTCAAATGTCAACTATTTGAGTGGCAACATGAGCAAGCAAAGGAAACAAAGCAAGCAGAGCAATCTGACTTTACACTCTTCTGGGGAGAAAAAGGATCAAAGCATGGGATGGGAGGAGGACAGCAAAGTCAAAATTCTTGCATCAAAAGCTTCCAAGAAAATATGAATTGGTTACAATCCATACAGGACCTTAAGATGGATTGTGAAAACCAAATAAGAGAAGTGGAGGAAAAATTGGGAAGAGAAAGAGAATGATGCAAAAAATCATGAAAATTGAGTGAACAACATGACTGAAGAAAATGACACCTTAAAAATAGACTAACTCAAATGGAAAAAGAGGCTCAAAAAGCCAATAAGGAGAAGAATGTCTTTAAAAGCTGAATTTGCCAGATGGAAAAAGAATCTCAAAAACTCATTGAAGAGAATCATTCCTTTGGAATTAGACTGAAGCAAATAGAAGCTAGTGACTTTATGAGAAATCATGATAGTATTAAACAGATCCAAACACCTTGAAAAATAGACTAAACCAAATGGCAAAAGAGGCTCAAAAAGGAAACGAGGAGAAGAATGCCCTTAAAAGCTGAATTTGCCTGAAATCCATGATAAAAAAAAGAATCTAGAACTCATCCTTCAAGAAATTCTCAAGGAAAAGTTCCCTGATATTTTAGAGCCAGAGAGCAAAATAAAAATTGAATGAATTCACCAATCACCTCTTGAAATGACCCCCCTCCCCCCCAAAAAATCTTAGGACTATTATAGCCAGGTACTGCAGTTTTCAGATCAAGGAGAAAATATTACAAGTATCCAAGAAGAAAAAAAATTGAATATTTTGGAAACACAATGAAGATAATACAAGATCTAGCATTCTACATTAAGGGACCAAGGTCTTGGAATATGATATTCTGGAAGTCAAAGGAACTAGGATTAAAACCAAGAATCACCTATCCAGTGAAACTGAGTACCATGTTTCAGGGGAAAATATGGTAATTCAATGAAATAGAGAACTTTCAAACATTCTTGATGTAAAAAAGTTAAATAGAAAATTTGACATTCAAATACAAGAAGCAAGATAAGCATGAGAAGGTAAACAGGGAAAGAAATCATAAGGAACTTATCAAAGTTGAACTATTTACATTCCTACATGGAAAAATGAAAATTGTAACTTATGAAACTTTTCTCAGTATGATGAGAGTTGAAGGTAATATAAATGTGTGTGTGTCTGTGTGTGTGTGTATATATTATATATATATATATATATGTCTATATAGGAGGGTATATGTGCATAAAATACATATGTGAGTGTTCGTATATATGTGTACATGTATACATAGACAGAGGGCACAGGATTAATTGAATAGGAAGGGATATTTAAAATATTTTAAAAATATAATTGAGAGAATAATATCATGAGAGGAGATAGGGAGAGAAAGAATAGGATAAATTATCTCATATAAAAGAGGTAAGGGGAAAATGTTACAATGGAGGGGAAGAACAGTTAGGCAAAAGGGAATGGGTCAACCTTACTCTCATTAAATTTGGCTTAAGGAGGAAATAATATACACTCTAAATTGGGTATCTTACCCTACAGGAGAGCAGGGGGCAAGGGGATGAGAGGGGCATGATAGAAGGGAGGGCAGATTGGGGGGGGATAGTTAGAGGCACTCATTTTTGAAAAGGAATAGGGTCAAAGTAGAAAATATGGAATGAGATAGGATGGAGGGAAATATAATTAGTCTTCCACAATATATCCACTATGGAAATGTTTTGCTTAACTACACAAGTACAACCCATATTAAATTGCTTATCTTCCTAATAAGGGTGGGTGACAAGGGAAGAAGGGAAAGGATCTGGAATTCAAAGTTTTAAAATTGAATATTTAAAAAAAATACTATGTTTTTACATGGAACTGGGAAATAAGATATACAGGCACTAGGGTATGGAGATCCATCTTGCCCTACTGGAAATTCAGGGTGGGGGGAAAGGGGGAGGATATAGGAGAGTGCAGATTGGGGGATGGAGTATTCAGTGGGATCACTGTTTGTTGTGGTAGGTAGGAGAAAGACGGGGAGAAAATTTGTAACTCAAAATCTTGTGTAAATAAATGTTATAAACTAAAAATAAACGTAAAATTTATTTAAAAAGTAAATCATGAGAATCTTTGGTAAATGAAAAATTTACTGATTAACCTACTGATTATTAATTTATGAGAACATATTTGTATAGAAATAAAAGATATCAGAATAATTATATTAAAATCAATGGAATGAAGTCAAGTAAGCAAAATGTTAGACTATTTGGCACTCCCAATATTTTGGTTCTGAATCTTTAGCCCTTGGATCTTACTGCTAAATACATCTCAGAGTCCAGCCTCATTCTCTTTGATGTATTTATAAGAGATACTTTTACTTCTGCCTGCAAAATGAGAAAACTTGGGTTAGGCTTTACTTACGTAAAATATATATGAAGTGAATCCTAGAGTCATATATTTAAAGGTAGAAGGTATGTCACTTTTTTTTTTTCCCCACTTAATAGGATTTTTTTTTCTAATTACATATAAAGATAGTCTTCAGCATTCATCTTAGTAAAATTTTTAAATTCCAAATTTATTTTCGCTCTCCTTGACTCCTAAAATAGTCATTTGAAGATTTTCCCTGCCCCTTAATAGACCTAAGGGAATTTGAACACCTTCCCTGCCTCGAAGATTTTCCTTGCCCCCTAATAGACCAAATGAAATCATGTGGAGTCTGTGGTTGGAGGTGTTTGCAGAAGGGTGTAGCAGAAACAATAGGAAACTGGGAGTCGGATTTTCTAGAGGGTGGGAGGAAAAAGACAGGGAGACAGCTAGGATAGTGAATGTTTGCCCTCTGCTTTGACAGTTAGGTTTGTGAGTGCTGGTTTGTGCGAAGGCTAAAGGATAGTGTGACTTCTTACTGTGCTATGGTATATTAACTTCTTTGCTACTATGATGGATTTGACTTCCTGGTGTTGGGATTTGGTTTTATGATGTCAAAATAAATGCTTTACTTCTGTCTTCTATATGGAGATTCTGTTATATTTTGTAATTGAGCACTATGCCAGCATATTTACAGTCATCACTGGTACTGTGAATATTGCATTGGCACTACACCAACTCACCTAACCACTCATTGCCTAACTCCTGTACCTTATATTATAAATTTTGAAGCTAGTGCTTCTCTTTGTGTGCAAGGGATATTTCTATGTAGGGGAGAGTCTGTTATATTTTGAGATTGAGAACTATGCCAGCATATTTACCTTTGGTGCTGTGAATATTTGTTGGTGCTACACCTCCCCATCTCCTCTCTTCCCTACCTCCTCTCCAAGACAGTTAGTAATCTGATATAAGTGTACAATCATATTAAACCCATTTCCACCTTAGTCATGTTATGAAAGAAGAATCAGAACAAAAGAGAAAAAGCACAAGAAAGGAAAAAAAAAGAGAAAATAATCTGCTTTGATCTGCATTCAGACTCTGTATTTCTCTCTGGATATGGATGGCATTTTCTATCATGTGCCTTCATCTTAGATCATTGTATTGCAGAGAAGAGCTAAGTTTATTATAGGTGTTAAGCAGACTATGTTGCTATTACTGTGTACAATATTCTCCTGGTTCCATTCACTTCACTCGGTATCATTTAATGAAAGCCTTCCCAGATTTTTCTGAAATCTGCTTGTTCATTAACTCATATAGAATAATAGCATTAACACACACGTGTGTATGTATATAAGTATGTCTGTATTAAAAATTTGTTCTCTACTTGATGAACATCTCCTTAATTTCTAAATTTTTGCCATCACAAATGAGGTGCTATACATATATTTAAATTTCTGGGTCTTTTTCCCTTTTTAAAGGATCTCTTTGGGATATAGATGCCTTAATGGTGTTTCTGGATCAAATGGTATGAACACCTTTACAGCCTTTTTGGTGTAATTCCAAATTGCTCTCTAGAATGGATGAATCAGTTTACAATTCCATTAAAATGCTTTAGTGTCCTAATTTTCCCCAACAATTACTATTTTCCTTTTTTTTATATTAGCCTATCTGAAAGGTGACAGTTGGTCCCTCAGAGTTATTTAATTTTCATTTCTCTAATCAACAATGATCTAGAGCATTTTTTTCATTTAACACTAGATAGCTTTACTTTCTTTATCCAAAAACTGGCTGTTCATATCTTTTGACCACTTATCAATTGGGGAATTATTTGTATTCTTATAAATTTGATTCAAATCTCTATATATTTGAGAAATGAGTCCTTTATGATAGACATTTGTTGTGAAAATTATTTCCCAACTTTCTTCTTTCTTTCAATGGTTGCATTGGCTTTCTTTGTGCAAACCCTTTTTTAATTTAATGTAATAAAAATTATCTATTTTGCATTGCATAATTTTTTTTTTATCTCTTGCTTGGTCATATAAATTCTTCTCTTCTGCATATATCTGAAAGGTAAATTATCTCTTGCTCTCCTAATTTGCTTATGGTATCACAGTTTAGGTATAAATCAGGTAACCTATTCCACTGATCCACCACTCTATTTCTTAGGCAGCACCAAATACTTATGAAGATTGCTGATTGATTTTTTGTCTTTATTAATTTGTTTGTTTACTTTTAGTTTACAAGATTCACTTCCACAGTCCCTTGAGTTTCAAATTTCTTCTCCCTCCCTCTTTTTCCCCTCCCCCAATGGCGGTATGCAATCATGTATAGGATATGCAAATACTTTCATATTAGACATTAGTCAGGTTATAAAGAAGGATTGTAATGGGTAGAATGAACAATGGAAAGAGGAACCAAACCGGAAAATTAAAGAGAGCATGTAGTTTGCTTCAGTCTGCATTCAAACACTGTTCTTTCTATTTCTTTCTCTGAATGTAGACATCTCTTTGCATCATGAGTCTTTTGGAGTTGTCTTATAACCTTGCATTCCTGAGAAGAGTCCAGTCTATCAAAGTTGATTGTCACACATATTTTGTGTCTGTAATTGTGTACAGATTTCTATGGATTCTGCTCTTCTCACTCAGCATCAGTCTAGATAAGCCTCTCCAGGTAAATATAAAGTCCATTTGCTCTTTGTTTCTTATAGTAAAACAGTATTCCATTACACTCATATACCACAACCTGCTTAGCCATTCCCCAGTTGATGGGCATCCCCTTAATTTATGATTCTTTGCCACCACAAAAAGAGCTGCTCTAAATATTTTTGTACATATGGGTCTTCCTCCCACTTCTATGATCTCTTTGGGATACAACCCTAGAAGTGGTATTGCTGGGTCAATGGGTATGCAATTATTTATAGCCCTTTTGACATAGTTCCAGATTGCTCTTCAGAATGGATGGATCAGTTCACAACCCCACCAACAATGCATTCATGTTCCAATTTTTCCACATCCTCTCCAGCATTTGTCATTTTCCTGTTTCGTCATCTTAGACAATCTTACTGGTGAGATGTGGCACCTCGGATTTGTTTTGATTTGCATTTCTCTAATCAATAGTGATTTAAAGCAGTTTTTCATATGCTTATAGATATCTTTAATTCCATCCTCTGAAAACTGCTTGTTCATATCCTTTGACCATTTATCAATTGATAAATGACTTGTATTCTTATAGATTTGACACAGTTCTCTGTATATTTTAGAAATGAGGCCTTTATCAGAGACATTGTAAAATTTCTTTCCCAATTATCCACTTCCCTCTTAATCTTCTTTTCATTGGCTTTTTTTTACAGAAACTTTTCAATTTAATTAATTAAAAGTACCCATTTTGTACTTTCTAATTTTTTTGTACTCTCTAATTCTTGTTTGGTCATAAAGTTTTCCCTTCTCCATAAATCTGATGGATGAACTATTCCTTGTTTTCCCAGATTGCTTACAGCACCAGCCTTTATACCTAGATTGTGTACCTATTTAGACTTGATTTTGATACACAGTGTTAGAAAATATTCTATGCCTAATTTCTGCCATACTATATTCCAGTTTTCCCAGAAGTTTTTGTCAAATAGTGAGTTTTTATCCCCAAAACTGGGGTCTTTGGGTTTTCTAAACAATAGATTACTGTAGTCATTTACTGTTGAGTCTTATGTACCCAATCTATTCCATTGATCTACTACTGTATTCCTCAGCCAGTACCAAGTAGTTTTTATGACTACTACTTTATAATACAGATTAAAATCTGGTATGGCAAGGCTACCTTCCCTAGCATTTTTTTCATTAATTCCCTTGATTTTCTGGACCTTTTTTTCTTCCAAATGAATTTTGTCACTATTTTTTATAGTGTTATAAAATTAATTATTTGGGAGATTGATTGGTGTGGCACTAAATAAGTAATTTAATTTAGGTAAAATTATCATGTTTATTATATTAGCTCAACCCAGCCACGAGCAGTTAATGTTTTTCCAGTTACTTAGATCTGACTTTATTTGTGTGGAAAGAGCTAGCTTTGTTTTGGCAGGTAAATTCCCAAATATTTTATGTTCTGTCACTCTAAAATCCATTCAGATTCACTTTTTAAAGTTTAGTGACAGAATTGATGGAGGAACTTAGAAAAAATTTCTGCTTCCCTTCTGCCATCTTGGCTCCCAATCAATGATTACTGATTTATGTTACTGATTTATACTGATTTATGATTACAACTTTAGATCTGGTACAGCTAGGCCACCTTCTTTGAGTTTCTGTGTATTAGTTGCCTTCATATGCATGACTTTTTGTTCTTCCTGGTGAATTTTGCTATTATTTTTTCTAGCTCTATAAAATAATTGTTGGTAGCTTGTTAAGTCCAACACTGAATAAATAAATTAAATTAGATTGAATTGTCATTTTTATTATGTTAGCTTGACTTACCCATTATCAACTGATATTTTCCCAATTATTTTGAATAACTTTGTGTAAAAAAAAAGTATTTTGTAATTGTACATTCATATAGTTCCTGGATTGGTATTGGAAGGCAGTCTCTCCAACATATTATGTTGTCTACAATTATTTTAAATGGAATTTCTCTTTCTATCACTCACTCCTGGGTTATGTAAGTAATATAAAGAAATGCCAGTGATTTATATGGGTTTACTTTATGTCCTACAACTTTGCTAAAGTTGTCTAATGTAGTTTTTCAATTGACATATACCATCATATCACCTGCAAAGAGTTATAGCTTTGTTGCTTCATTGCCTACTCTAATTCCTTCAATTTCTTTTTCTTTTCTTGTTGCTAAAGCTAACATTTCTAGTACAATATTGACTAAAAGTGTTGTTAACGGACATCCTTGTTTCACCCCTGATCTCATTGGGAATGCTTCTAACTGATATCCAATACTTATAATGCTTGCTGATGGTTTTAGGTAGATGTTACTTATAATTATAAGGAAATCTCCATTTATTCCTATTCTCTTTAGTATTTTTAAATAGGATTGGGTGCAGTATTTTGTCAAAAGCTTTTTCTGCATCTTTTGAGATAATCACATGATTTCTTTTATTTTTGTTATTGATAGTGTCAATTATGCTGATAGTTTTCCTAATGTTGAACAAGCACTGAATTTCTGGTATAAATCGAACCTAATCATATGGATGATCCTGGTGATAACTTGGTATAATCACTTTGTTAATATTTTATTTAAATATTTTGCATCAATATTCATTAGGAAAAATGTTTTAGAATTTTCTTTCTCTATTTTGACTCTTCCCAGTTTCCAACTCAGCATTGTATTTATATCATAAAAAAAAAAATTGACTTGTTCAATTTATTTTCCTGAAATGGGTTTAAGTATTTTATTTCCTTTTCTGGTAATCCAGAAAATGCATTTTAAATATTAATTCATTTCTCTTAGATTATCAGATTTATTGGCACACAGATGGGCAAAATAGCTCATAATTATTATTTTAATTACTTCTTCATTGATGGTGAATTAACCTTTTCATTTTTGATACTGGTCGTTTGGTTTTCTTCTTCTTTTTAAAACCAAATTAACACAAGGCTTATTTTATTATTTTTTTCATAAAACCTGCTCCTAGTTTTATTTATCAGTGTATTAGTTTTCTTCATTTCAATTTTCTTAATCTCTCGTTTGATTTTCAGAATTTCTAATTTGGTAATCAATTGAGGATTTTTGATTTCTTCTTTTTCTACCTTTTTTAGTTGCATGCCAAGTTCATTGAAATACTCTTTCTCTATTTTATTCATGTAAGCATTCATAGATACAGTTTTTTTTGCCTAAAACTGCTTTGACTGCTTTCCATATATTGTCCCATTATTGTCATTCTCTTGTATGAAGCTATTGATTGTTTCTATGATTTGTTGGTTGACCCACTCATTCTTTAAGATTATATTTATTATTTTAATCTATCTTTGCATGGTCCTTTGTTAAATGTAATTTTATTGTATCATGATCTTAAAAATGGGTACTATCACATAAATTTGATTATATTAAAATTATGCATTCTGAGAGACTGGTGTCAGATTCACATACCTGTATGTAAGGATCTCTGCCTGCTGAATATTGACTGAGCAAGGTGACTATGATTTTATTTCCAGCAATGATAGTCCTGATTTGCTTGTTGGTTTCAGTTTTAAAATTGGAAAGGGTGAAAGTTTGATAGGTGTGGAAGAAAGAAGCAGGGGACAGAAATATTATAGTATTGCATTATATGACTAGGAGGTTATGATGGGCTTCAAGCAGGGCAAAGTAAATTATCACCAATACAGACTGAGGTCTAGAAAAGTGAATGGACCAAATGCAGTTTTTTAGTGGTAGAGCTGGTGCTACATCCTAGATCCATTGACTCTCAATATTTTGCTTTTTGCTTAGCTTCTTTTCTCCTCTGTGTTCTTCTATTACACATGTTTCTCATCGCTTTCTTTTAGACTTCTGACCTGTCTTTTCAGCCAGCTTCACATATACCTTTGGGTGTTTTCTTAATGAATCTCCTTTCTTAAATCAGAACATCCTTCCATTTACTGACCTATCTTTATTTTTGGTTAGAAAAAATATTCATACTTATTTTAGTTATGACACACAATTCCTAAAATTTTCCCACAGTCTCTAAACAACACTTTGATTCAGAAGCCCCAAGCAATAAGCTGTAAATTCCAGACCATAGTATTAAATTAGATTACTTGCTCAGAAAAAAAAAAATGTGCTGTAATAATCTTTACCTCTGTCACTATCTTTCCCTCTGAGGGACATGCTTTTGTTCTGATACTTTCAAAACTTTAAGCAATTTTGTCTTAAGTGTCTATATTTTTTCTCATTTTGTGTGGAATGACTTGAAGTGAAGTTTCTCCATTCTGAATATCATATATACATTCTTATTACTTCCTTGTATTTTGTAACTAAGTTCAGTATTGTTTCTCCATATATATATGTAAGTCATTGTGTATTTCAAGGTAATGTAAGAGATATTGAGTATTAATACAATTGATTGGATTAACTATTGAAACCAAATTAGAGGTGTTTTTAGTTTAGGGAAAGGAATGGTAGTGTGAGAAGGTAACAAATGGTTAAGTTTCTACAGAATGGCAAGAATTGTTGAACAAGACTACTGATAAAAAGTAACAGACAGTATCCTTGGGGGAGTTGAGGCAGTAGCCTTGGGAGGAAGTTGAGTTCACAGAGAACTCCTACATAATACTAAATTGAAACAATGTAGAATGGAAAGAGCTGGCAGCAGTAGGTGGATTTGACCAATCAGGAAACAGACAGTGACCTTGGGGTACCCAGGCCAAGATAAGCTTGTACCATGTTTCCCCGATAATAAGACCTATCCCGAAAATAAGCCCTCCCCTTACTGTGTAAGATTCCTCTAAAATAAGCCCTCTCCGTGAAACGCACACCGTGCTCCAAGCTGCATCCAATCACAGCTGCAGCAGTGAGAGCGTCATCCTGTTCTTTATTGAATTCATTATTGAATAAAGGTACATTTTTTTGTTCACATTTACCTGTTTATTAAAATTGCTGTCAATGTTCATCAAAATAACCCTCCCCTGAAAATAAGCCCTCTGGTGTTTTTCTGTCCAAAAAATTTAATAAGACAGTGTCTTATTATCGGGGAAACACGGTATCTAGGTTAGACTGAAGGGGGTTCAGTATTCTGAGGTTGTTACTGTGCTTGCTTAATGGACCTCATGTATTATGTATGTTATCTAACAAGATTAAAGCCTCATTAGTAACAATTAGGCTAATGTTTGGGAGGGGAGTATAACCCTTGCTTATTTAACCCAGCTTTACCTTCTGTACCTCAGCCACCTCTCTCAATGTTGTCCCAGAGACTGGACTGTCCACTTCTTGTGAGATTCTAATAAAATTTTCTACCTTCACTTTGAGAGGTCTCTGAGTAGTCAATTTGGGTTAGGGTCTCCATATCCCACATAATTTTCTCTAAGAATTGTTTCTGTTTATTCTCAAGATGCTAGGGGTATTGCATAGAGCACTGGGTTTTGGAGTCAGGAAGAACTGAGTTTAATCCAATCTGAGACAATTAACTAGATATGTAAGTTGTATATAACTATGTAACTAGCTATGCAAGTAGTTTAACAAGTTACTTAACCTCTGTCTGCCTCAGTTTCCACAAGTCTAGACAGGAGATATTAAAAATACCTACTTTGAACAGTTGTTGTGAGGAAATTTATAAAGCCCCAGCATACAGTAGATAATAAAGAAAATTTCGACATTAGAAATGTGTAGGATCTGACCCACACACTCAAAAGAATTGGATGTTCTCCATGAAATGAGAGTGAAATGTTTAGTTATCAAGCAATAAACATTACAGTTTTGAAGAAAAAATGGCTATATTTTGAACAATAATTGCTTATTTTTCAGAAATGTCTTTTGCAACCCAAAATTTTAAGTAGATTATTTTTGGTCTGTTCTTCTAAGCTATTTGTTGTTAAAGGCCACTGTCTTCACGATGCCAGGGAAGACGATGAAATATTTTAGTGTATTCAAAATGACAAAACACTTTCCATATCATCTATTCCCTCTTGAGAAACTTACCTTCCCTTCTTCATTTGAAATTATATTTTATAGATTTTGCAACTTTGTAAATTCTCTATGAGTCAGGCTAATTACTTAATGACACAGTCATATTTAGTGCAATGACTTGAGGATTGCTCTCTGCAAATGCATGAAATAAATTCATTTCACAAGTAGGACATTTAATTGTAAAAAGAAGAAAGAGGCTTCTGTTGCCTTTTATACATTGATAAAATAGTCACAGCTCATACCTATGTCTTTTGAACAGAGCTTTTACAAAGTAAGAAGGTGAAAACCTTTTGGGGGAAGCTATCCATGTAAATAAGGGTTTGTGCTAGAGCAGCTGGTAAGGGAGAATACGGGACAAGGAGAAATACTTAAGGATTAAAGGATAAGAAAGGATAAAAAGTAGGAAGAAAGAGAATAGGTAGAAGGTGGGGAAAGAGTGAAATTGCAAAGGGCACATACTCAGTCATGCAGCTTTAGATGACAATACCTGCACTTCCTTTATAGATTCCATACTATTAATATTAATCATTGAATGGTCAGTTACAGTTGTAGGATTAACCAAGAAAAAGTTCCACTAGAAGAGTCACATGATTAAATCACCAGATTCTCTTCAAATCAGTGGAATGTCCTAGCCAGGATGGCCACAGAGCTAGTTTCCAGTAGCCCATTGATTCTAAAACTAAAAATAGGTTCTGTGATGCCAAGAAGGCTAATGTTTGACTTTAAAATGTGGAGAAAAGTTGAAAACAAAAAAACACTTTGATGTATGTGTTCTATAAAAGCTGACAAAAAAGGTTCTTTCATTGAAAACATTGAAATTGCCATGCAATATCTGTGTGTGTGTGTGTGTGTGTGTGTGTGTGTGTGATGTACTTACTGGCATCTGGTCATTATGTGCAATTATTATAATAATTATAATATTAAATTAACCCATTAATATCATTCTACTTTGTATTACTTTTGAGAAAAAATGGTAATGAGCCGATATAGATTTGGCCAGCAAAGAAAAACAAGACAGAACCTTCACGGGCAGAACTACAGCTCTAGTAACACTCAAGTTGAAGACCTTCCATGTTTTTCTAAATGAGCCAGTTCATCATTCCAACCCATTGGTTTTCCATGTGTCAGATTGTCTATGTCCATGGAAGTGTTTTCCTCCTATTTTCTGTATTCCTTCTATTCTTGGCTACGTAGGGATTTTTTTTTTTGTAAAAGAAAATTTTAATTTAAAATAATCAAAATTGTCTATTTTTCCACTTTGACAAGGCTCGCAACTTAAAATATAGTTTATGGACTATTGAATCTGCTTTTTTTTTACATCTTTCCCCACCCCCACATCCTGGTTTCTTTGAAATTGCTGACTTTTTGTTCTTGCAAATGAATTTCATTATTATTTTTTCTAACTCAGCAAGATAACATTTTTAATAATTCAATTGTGAAAGCATTACATAGATTAGTTGGTTAAACTTGTCACATTTTAAAATATGACATACAGACTTTACCCAGAAACAATAAATATTACTTCAATAATTAGGTTTGACTTTATTTGTATTTCTATAAAAGGTGCTTCCTATTTATGTTCATCCAGTTCTTGTGTCTGTTTTGACAAGTAGAGTCTCAGGAATTTCAAAATGTCTAGTTATTTTAAATTGTCTAAAATAGTATTGAATAGTATGACTGACACAGTATAGTTTCCCTATTTTTCTCTTTTGATGAAATCTATTTTAGCTCTAACTTTTTCTGAGATCATGATTATTACCCCTGATTTTTTTACATAGTAAATTCCACTCTTGAGATTTATTTTATGTTTGTGTGTATCCCTCATTTTATTGCATTTCCTGAAAGTAATATATTGTTGAATTGAATTTTTTAATTTGCTAGCAGTTTCCACTTTTTGGGTAAATGCATCCAATTCACATTCTAATATTGAGTTACTGTTGCATATTATCCTCCTTCCTATTTTCCCTCACTATCTTTCTCACCCTATACCTATCCCCCTTCACTCCTGTGTTTTACTCCTATCCTCTAATTTGTCCTCCTATTTTTTAACCTACTCACCCTTCCAATAGTTCCTCCCTTAACCTCCCCCTCATACTATACTCTTGCCTCCCTATTTCTTTCTGAATTTAGAAGACTTATACATACACATATACATAGATATGTATATATGTATATATGTTGTTTATTTAACCCATTCCCAATGAGAGTAAGGTTTCAGCACTCCCTGGCCTCCCCTCCTCTAGCTTCTTCTGTATCATTTTTTTTCCTTTTATACCACATCTTATGAGATAATTAATCCTTTTTATCTCTCCCTACACAGTTTTATTTTTTTCAAATCACCTCATTATACCTAGTTCAACCCAAGCCTTTCTTTCAAATTATCCAAATAAAAATGACAGTCATAAACAATTTGACCTTATTGAGTCCCTTATGAGGTCTTTAATGTTTACCTTATATTACTCCTGGGTGTTATATGTCAAATTTTCTCTTCAGTTCTGCTGGGTTTTGTCACAAATACCTGAAAGTCTTTCAACACATTAAATATATTTTTTTCTTTCTTTCAGAAATATTCTTAACTCTTCTGGGTAAGTTACCCTTGGTCGTAATGCCAACTCTTATGCTCTATGAAATACAGTATTCCAAGACTGACAGTTCTTTAATGTAGTGGCTGCTATGTATTGTGTAATCCTTATTGTAGCCCCATGACATTTAATTTTTTTCTTGTTGCTTCTAATATTTTCTTGTTAACAAAGAGTTTTGAAATGTGGTTGTAATGTTACTGTAAGTTTTCTTCCTGTGATCTCTATCAAGTGATTTTGATAGAGAAATATTTTATGATAGAAAATCATGAAATCATGATTTTCAGGTAGTCTGACTATTCTTATATATTTCTCCTTGACCTGTTCTCCAGACCAGTTGTTTTTTCTGATGAGATGTTTCACATTCTCTTCTATTTTTCTCTTCATTTGATTGTTTTCTCTTCTTTTTTTAATTTTACATCATTTATTTCCACAAGATTTTGAGTTACAAATATTCTCCCCTTTTTCCCCTACCCACCACTCCCAAAACAACCATCCCATTGAATATCCCCTCCCCAAATCTGCTCTCTCCCATGTGTTCTCCCATCCGCCTTTTGACTTTCCAGAAGGGCATGGTGGATCTCTATGCCCCAGTGCCTGTATATCATAATTCCCAGTTGCATGTAAAAATATATATATATATATATATATATATATATATATATATATATATATTTAAACATTTGATTTTAAAACCTTGAATACCACATTCTTTCCCTTCCTCCCCTGTCACTCACCCTCACTGGGAAGATAAGCAATTCAATATAGGTTGTAAATGTGTAGCTATGCAAAACATTTCCATAATGGATATATTATAAAAGACTGACTATATTTCCCTTTATCCTATCCCACCACCCACTTGTTGTATTCTCTATTTTGATCCTGTCCCTTTTCAAAAGTGGGTGCTTCCAACTTCCCTCCCCCTCCAGCCTCCCTCCTTTCCATCATACCCCCTTATACCCTTAACCCCTACTCTAATGTAGGGTGAGATACCCTATTTAGTGTGTAAATCATTCCCTCCCTATGCCAAATTCAATGAGAATAAGGTTGACCCATTCCCTTTTGCCTCTTGTTCTTCCCCTCCATTGTGACCATTTTCCTTGACTATCTATATGAGATAGTTTACCCCATTCTGTCTCTCCCCATCTCCTCTTATTATATTCCTTTCTCATCTCTTAATTTCACCTTTTAAGTATCATCCATGCTTCCTATTCAATTGGTCCTGTGTCCTCTGTCTATGTATACCTGTACACATACATACAAACACTCACATATGTATTCATATGCCCATATACCATCCTATATAGACATATATGTATGTAAACATATATATATATATATATATATATATATGTATCTTTTCCATTCAACTATTCTCATAATGAGAAAAATTTCATGTTATAATTATCATTTTTCCATGGAGGACTGTAAATAGTTCAACTTTGATAAGTTCCTTATGATTTCTTTTCCCTGTTTACCTTCTCATGCTTCTCTTGCTTCTTTTATCTGAATGTCAAATTTTCTATTCAACTCTGGTTTTTTCATCAAGAATGCTTGAAAGTCCTCTATTCCACTGAATGATGATATTTTCCCATGAAACATGATACTCAGTTTTTCTGGGTAGGTGATTCTTGGTTTTAATCCCAGCTCCTTTGACATCCGGAATATCGTATTTCAAGCTGATCAACCATCAGTGTAGAAGCTGGCAGATCCTGTGTTGTCCTGATTGTGTTTCCAGAATATTAAAATTATTTCTTCCTGGCTCCTTGTAATTCTTTCTCCTTGATCTGGGAACTTCAGAACCTGGCTATAATATTCCTAGGAGTTTTCTTTTGGGGATCTTTTTCAAGAGGTTATCAGTGGATTCTTTCAACTTCTATTTTGCCTTCTGGTTCTAAAATATCAGGGAAATTTTACTTGAGAATTTGTTGTTGGATGGTTTCTAGCTTATTTTATTTTGATCATGGCTTTCAGGTAGTCCAATAATTTTTAAATGATCTCTCCCAGGTCTATTTTCCAGGTCAGTGATTTTCCAATAAGATATTTCCCATTGCCTTCTATTTTTTCATTTGATTGGATCTATTTAATAGTATCTTGATTTCTCATAAAGTCACTAGCTTCCATTTGCTCCAATCTAATTCTGAAGGAATGATTCTCTTCAGTGAGCTTTTGAGTTTCTGCATCTGGCAAATTCAGCTTTTAAAGGCATTCTTCTCCTCATTGCCTTTTTGAGCCTCTTTTGCCATTTGAGTTAGTCTACTTTTTCAGGTGTTATTTTCTTCAGTCAGGTTGTTGACTCTCATTTAATAGTTTTCTTGCATCATTCTCTTTCTCTTCCCAATTTTTCCTCCACTTCCCTTATTTTAGTTGTCAAAATTATTCTTAAGCTCCTCTATGGCTTTTAACCAGCTCATATTTTTCTTGGAAGCTTTTGGTGCAGGAGGTCTGACTTTGCTGTCCTCCTCCTGTTCCATGCTTTGATCCTTTTTGTCCCCAGAAGAGAAGTGTAATGTCAGATTGCTCTACTTGCTTTGTTCCTTTGCTTTCTCATGTTGCCACTCAATTACTTGATTTTTGAGCTTTTTGCCATAGTATTATTCTGTTTCCAGAGAGGGAAGCTTTTTCCCAAATAGCTGGCCTTTTTGCAGCTGCTGGAGCTATTAGTTGTGTGCCCTCTCTGAAGCCTCCACAAGTTCTGGCAAACTTGTCATGCACCCCAGGTCCTCCACCCAAGACAGGGATCCAGATATAAGCAGGTTAATGCAAGACTGATTACCCCTTAGAATGGTCTCTTGGTCCCCCTACAATCTGCAGGACAGGAGATCTGAAGCAGCTATGTGGTGTCAGCTGCTCAGACAGGGCCCCTCAGCTGCTTTTCCCTCCAGTAGGCAAAGCCTGGACCTCACTCCCCATCTCGTGGTTTCCAAAGTCCACACTGCACTGAACTCTCACTTTTTCCTTAGCATCTATGGGTTAATAATTCTGGAAACCGTCACAGCCACTGGTGATCTGAAGTTCCTCCAGCCTGGTTGCTGGTTGTGGCTGCCTTACGGCTAAAACCTGAGGCTCATACAGGACTGGGCTCAGATCCCAGAGTGCTGTGCTAGGCACTTCTTGCCAGCTTGCCATACTGTCTTCAGTGGGAAGTTAGCTTCTCTCTGTCATTTTGTGGGTTCTGTGGCTCCAAAGTTTGTTTAGAGTCATTTTTTACATGAATTAGAGTATGTGGAAGCAGGAGCCATGCAGAAGTACTGTTTCTACTCCCCCATCTTTACTCCATCCCTCCCTCCTTTGGATTTTTCTGTTATTTCTGGTGCCTTAAAGTGTAATTAGCCTCCCTTTACTCAATTCTAGTCATCAAGGAATTATTCCCTTCTGCAAGCTTTTGAGTCTCTATTTCAAGTTGATTGACTTCCTTTTCATAATTTTCTCAGATTGGTCTTTTTTTCTGATTTTTCTATCTCTTATTTGATTTTTAAAGTCATTTTGAAGATCTTTCAAGAACTCTTTTGTGCTTGGGACTTTTACATTTTTCACTGAAAAAAAGAGTGGCTCAGGGGAGGAGTCAAGATGGTGGCATAAAACAGGAACTTGCTTGAGCTCCCACTCCAACAACCTCTAATACATGTGAAAAATGACTTTTAAAAAATTTTAACACTACAGAACCTGCAAAGTGACAGAGAAACAAATCTCCTGCTGAAGACAGACTAATAGGCCAAGAGGAAGGGTCAGTCACACAAAACTTGAAGCAGAACACAGTAACATGTGAGTTGTGCCACCCCAGACCCAAAGCACAGACCTGCCAGAGCAGATTTCTGGGGCCTGATTCACAAGCAGTTGTAGTGGTTTCCAGACTTCTCAACCCATAAACACCAAAGAGAAAAGTCAAGGGTCAGTGGGGAACTCAGTTGGAACTGGGTGAGAGAAGAAACTGGTCTAGGTCCTGGCCCCAGAGCAGCAGAGATAGTGGTGGCTGCTGCAGCTGCTGCTCTATATCTGTCTCCTGACCTCCAGGCCTACAGATAATATGGTAGCCAAGAGACCATTCAGAGGGTAATTTCTCTTGCTTTGGTGTGCTTGTATCTGTGTTGCAGTCTTATGTGGCAGTGCTGGGGTGAAGAACACTATCATGGAAGAGATTGTTGAGACTGTGGAGAGGCAATCATTCTCATAGTTCTGAGACAGGTGCCTAGAAAAAGCTCGAAACAACTGCACAAAACCCCAGAAATTTGGGACACAGCATTCTCCACTCTGGAAGCAGAGTTTTACTGTGGCAAAGAGGTCAAAAGTCAAGTAATTGGCTGGCAAGATGAGTCAACAGAGGAAACACAATCAGACTATAGAATCTTTTGGGGGAACAAAGAGGAACAAAACATAGGACCAGAAGAAGAAAACAAAGACAAAACTCCTGCATCAAAAATCTCCAAGAAAAATATGAAGATATGAAAATATGAAGAGGTCAAGAAGGATTTTGAAAAACAAGTAAGTGAAGTGGAGGAAAAATTGGGAAAAGAAATGAAAATGTTAAAAGAAAATCATGAAAAAAGTCAACAGCCTGTTAAAGGAGACCCAAGAAAATACTGAAGAAAATTACATCTTAAAAAATAGACTTACTCAAATGGCAAAAGAGGTCCACAAAGTCAATGAGGGGAAGAATGCCTTAAAAAATCAGATTTGAGCAGATGGAAAAGGAATTTTAAAAACTCACTGAAGAGAGTAATTCCTTCAAAATTAGATTGGGGCAAATAGAAGCAAATGACTTTATGAGAAATCAAGACAATATAAAATAGATACAAATGAATGAAAAAATAGAAGACAATGTGAAATATCTCATTGGAAAAACTACTGACCTGGAAAATAGATCCCAGAGAGGTAATTTAAAAGTTATTGGACTGCCTGAAAGCCATGATAAAAAAAAGAGCCTAGACACCATCTTTTAAGAAATTATCAAGCAAAATTGCCCTGATATTCTAGAAGCATAGGGCAGAATAGACATTGAAAGAATTCACCAATTACCTCTTGAAAAAGATCCCCAAAAGAAAATTCCTATGGATATTTTAAACAAATTCCAGAGTTCACAGGTCAAGAAGAAAATTTTATAAACAGTGAGGAAGAAGCAATTTGAGTTTTGTGGAAACACAATCAGTATAACACAAAATCAACAGCTTCTACATTAAGGGAACAAAGGATTTGGATTATGATATTCCAGAGGTCAAAAGAGCTAGTATTAAAACCAAGAATCACCTACCCAGCAAAACTGAATATCATGTTTCTGGGGAAAATATGGTCATTCAGTGGAATAGAGGGCTTTCAAGCATTCTTGATGGAAAGAAAATTGACATTCAGATACAAGAAGCAAAAGAAGCATGAGAAGGTAAACAGGAAAAAGAAATAATAAGCAATTTATTGAAGTTGAACTATTTACATTTCTACATGGAAAAACTATAATTGTAACTCATGAACTTTTCTCAGTGTGAGCATAGTAGAAGGAAATATATATGTGTATATGTGTATACATGCATATGTATAGGTGGGTGGGTGTGTATATACATATATGTGTATGTGTGTATACATGTATACATAGACAGAGGGCACAGGATCAATAGAATATGAAGGGATGATATCTAAAAAATAAAAATAAGAGGTGAGAGAGGAACATATTAAGAGAAGGAGAAAGGGAGAGATAGAATATGGTAAATTATCTCACATAGAAGAGGCAAGAGAAAACTGTTACAATGGAGGCGAAGAGCAGGAAGGTGAAGGAATGAGTCAACCTTACTCAATTAATTTGGCTTAAGGAGGGAATAACATTCACACTCAATTGGTATCTTACCCTACAAAAACGTGTGTGGGGGGGAATAAGAGGAGAGATCATAGAAGGTAGGGCAAATTGGGATAGAGGGTAGTTAGAAGCAAACACTTTTGAAAAGGGACAGGATCAAAGGAGAAAATAGAATAAATGAGGGATGGAATAGGATGGAAGTTAATATAGTCTTTTACAATATAACTACTATGGAAATGTTTTGCATAAATACGTTTATACAATCTATATTGAACTACTTATCTTCCCAGTGGGGGTGACTGAGGAGGGAAGAAGGGAAAGAATCTAGAACTAAAAGTTTTGAAAACAAATGTTAAAAATTGTTTTTTACATGCATCTTGGAAATGAGATATATAGGAAAGGGGTATAGAAATACATCTTGCCCTACAAGAAAGCAAGGGGAGGATGGGGAAGGAAATAAGAGAGAACAGATTGGGGGAAGGGGTATTCAGTGCTCCCTCCCTGTAGGAGCAAAGACTAACTAAAATACACAAGTAAAAAATAAAAAAATAATAATAACCTGGAAAAAAGGAACAAATAACCCCCCCAAAGTGGTCTTCAACGTAGAAAGTTAGTGTGTTTACTGGGAAGGTCAAAACGAACTCAGAAAAAGGCCACAAAGTTAAAACTGCTACATGCAAAGCCTCAGAGAAAAATGTGCATTGGTGTCAGGCAAAAACAAACAACAAAAATTCTAGAAAAAAAATCAATTAAAAATAAGAATGAGGGAAAATGGGAAAGAGATATTGATAAAAGAAAGTCGTGGAAAAAGAGTCAATAGTTTGGCAAAGAAGGCACAAAAATACTTTAAAAAATAGCATCTTAATAAAAGCAAAATAGGCCAAATTGTAAAAGTAATATAAAAAATCTGGCAAAGGATATAATTCCTTAAAAAGTATAATTGGCCTATAAGGGGGAAAAGGGTGTACAAAATTTCACAGAAGAAAAGCCCTCCTTAAAAAGAAAAATTGAATAAATGGAAAAGGAAATGTAAAAGGACAATGATGAAAAAAAATATTAGATTTGAAAAGTGAAAGCTAAAAAATGCAGGATCAATCATCAAAAAGCAATAAAAAAAAGTCAAAAGAGCAAAAACAATTAGAAGAAAATATGAAATATCTCATTGGATAAACAAATTACTTGGAAAGTAAATCCAGGAGAGATAATTTAAGATCTATTGGACTACCTGAAATTCATGATATATATTAAAAAAAATCCTAAATATCATCTTTTAAGATATCATCTAGGAAAACTGCTCTGACATTCCAGAATAACAGAGCAAAATAAAAAGAAGAATCCACTTATTATCCCCTGAAATGTAACCCCAAATAAAAAACTCCCAGGAATATTATAGTCAAATTCCAGAGCTCCCAGGTCAAGGAGGAAATACTTCAAGCAAATAGGAAAGAAACAATTGAAATATCATAGAACCATAGTCAAATTAACAGAAGAATTAGTCGTTTCTGGATCAAAGGATCAGAGGGTTTGCAATATGATATTTCTCGACACAAACATGAAAGGTAATATTACAACCTAGAATTACCTATCCAGAAAAAAAAAAATGAGCATAATCTTTAAGTGAAAAAATACATTCAAGTTTACCGCACAGATTTTTTGAGAAGGGAATAATTTATGACCAAATGAAATAGAGTACATTAGGAAGTGCAAAATGAATGATTTTGATTAAATTAAATTGAAACGTTTTCTCATAAAACCAATGCAACTAATATTAGAAGGGAAGCAAAATGCTGGTTAACATTTTTTACAACCAGAGTCTCTGATAAAGGCCTCATTTCTAAAATATATAGAGAACTACATCAAATTTATAATAATACAAGTCATTCCCTAATTGATGAATGGCCAAAGGATATGAACAGACATGTTTTCAGAGGAAGAAATTAAAGATATCTATAGTTCTATGAAAAAAAAATCCTCTAAATCACAACTAATTAGAGAAATGCAGATCAAAACAACTTTTAAGTATCACATCACACCTATCAGATTGGCTAATGTGACAAAAGCTGTTGGAAAAGATGTGGGAAAACTGGACATTAATACATTGTTGGTGGAGTTGTGAAATGACCCAACCATTCTGGAGAGCAATTTAGAACTATACCCAAAGGACTATAAAACTGTGAATACCATTTGACACAGCAATAGCTCTTCTAAGTCTATATCCCAAAGAAATCATGAAAATTGGAAAAGGATACACATGGACAAAAATATTTATGGCAGCTCTTTTTGTGGTGGCAAAGAATTAAAACTGAGGGGACATCCATCAATTGGGGAAGGGCTGAAGAGTTGTGGTGCATGAATGTAATGGAATACTGTTGTGCTATAAGAAATGACAAACAGGAGGATTTCTGAAAAACCTAGAAAGGCTGATTTGAACTGATGGTGAGTGAAATGAGCAGAACCAGGAGAACATTGTGGCCAATTAAAGGCACATTGTGTTATGACTTAGTTCTCAGCAATGCAAGGATCTAAAACAACTCCCAAAAACTCATGATAGAAATTACTATCCACATCCAGAGAAAAACTTTGGAATCTATATGCAGATGGAAGCATACTATTTGCCCTCTTTTTGTTTTGTTTTGTTTCTTCTTTCTTGTGGTTCTTCCCATTAGTTCTAATTCTTCTTTACATTATGACTAATGTGAAAATGTTTAATATGAATATACAAGTACAGCGTATATCAGATTGCACACTGCCTTGGAGAAGAAGGAGGATAGGGATGGGGAGAAAATTTCAAACTGAAAATCTTATGTAGAATGTATGTTGAAAATTATAATAAATAAATAAATTATTTTTAAAAATATATCCAATGAAATAGTGAACTTTCAAGCATTCAGATGAAAAGATCAGAGTTGAATAGAAAATTTGACTTTCAGATACAAGTCTCAAGAGAAAGATAAAAATATAAACAGGAAAGTGAAATCATGAACAGATTGCAGAAGATTAAGTTTTTTACATACTTACATAGGAAGATTTTATTTGTAATTCCTAAGAACTTTCTCATTATTATGGCAGTAAGAAGCTGTATTCATAGACAGAGAGCATGGATGTTATTTAAATTTGATGGTAAGGTTATCTAAAAAAAATTAAGATGTGAAAAAGAATAATGCACTAGAAAGGGAAAGTGAGATGTTAAAATGGGGCAAATTATGTCACATAAACGACGTTTGAAACACCTTTTGCTATCCAAGGGAGGATAGGGAAGGTGGAGGGTATGATGTAACTTTTACTTTCCTCTAAATTGGCTCAAAGAAGGAATAACATATGCACTCAGCTGACTATAACACTTTATTTTGCTATATAGGAAAGTAGGAGAAGAAAGGGAGTAGAGAAGTTGCAGGGGAAAGATGGAAAGGAGGGTGGATTGGGCAAGGCAGTACAAAGAAGCAAAACACTTTTGAGACTGGACAAGTTTAATTCAGAGAGAGAGAGAGTAGGATAAGTGGGGGGAAATATGGCAGAGGAAATATTGTCAGTAATGATAATTGTGAAAAATATTTTACAAGAAGTTTCTCTGATAAAGCCTCATTTCTCAAAAATATAAAGAGCTGGGTCAAAATTATAAAAGTAAGAATTATTTTCCAATTGATTCATGGTCAAAGGATATCAATAGACAAGTCTCAGACAATGTAATCAAAGCTATGCATAGTCATGTAAAAATGCTGTAAATCACTTTTGGTTAGAGAAATGCAAAAAGATTAAAACAACCCTGAGAAACCACCCCACATCTATTAGATTGGCTCACATGGCCAAAAAAAAAAAAGCTTCAAATGTTGAAAGGGATGTGGAAAAATTGAAACATTACTAAACTGTTGGTGGAGTTGTGAAATGATTCAACTGCTCTGGAGGACAATTTAAAACTAGGCCCAAAGGACTATACAACTATGCATACCCTTTGACACAGAAATAACACTACTGGGTCTCTATCCCAAAGAGATACGGGGAAAAACAAAACAAAACAAAAAAGAGCTCTCTTTGTGGTCCAAAGTATTGGAAATTAAGAGCATGATCATCACTTGGAGATTGGGTAAACAAGTTGTGATATATGGTTTTTATGGAATAATATTATTCTATAAGAAATTATACACACAGTGCTCTAAGAAAAAAAAACTGGAAAGTTTACATAAACTGATTAAAATGAAGTGAGCAGAACCTGGAATATATTATACACATTAAAGCAATATTGTATAATGTTCAAATGGATGACTTAGCTCTTCTCAGCAACACGATGCCAGACAATCCCAAAGGTTTTATGATGAAAAAGGCTTTTTGTCTTTAGAGAAAGAAGTTACAAGCCTGAATGCAGATCCAACCATGCTATTTTTTAGGGGGGGAGGGTTGTCTTTTTTCACACCATTACTAACATGGAGATATGTTTTGCATGAGATCATATTTATATCCTATATCAAATTACTTGCCTTCTCAATTACGGGAAAGGTAAGGAAAAAGATAATTTGGAATGCAAAAAAAATTTTAAGTGCCAAATTTTTTTCATATAATTGGGAAAAATGAAATATTATTTTTTTAAAAAGAAAGTTGTAAAAAAATCATGTATATCCCCCTGAAAAAGATACTGCAGAAGTACATAGACAAAAGACCAAGAATTCTTTGTGTGGGAAGAAGTGAAATATCACATTGTCAAATTTAAAGTGAATTTTCAGTATATAAAATCATTTGTTGCCTCTCTTCCCATGTCATATCATCAACACCAACAACTATCATTCAAATCAGAGCTTTCCCTATTTCAAAGTAAAACTGCTTCTATCAATCTAATCTTGGAAAGAATCCTCATTTAACCCCTCTTCACTTCCTAAATGCTTTTCTCTCTATCATTATTCTTTCCCCAGAACATTTCTGTAGAAAATGAATTGTCTGTTAAAAGGGAATCTCTAATTCTTGACACACCACACCTCTGGGACTAGTCAGGTTGAAGCATAACAATCAAGAAAATGGTTTTTGCCAGGACTTCATTCTTTTGGTTTTTCTATCCATCTATTGAAGGTTTCATGACCCTTCTTTTTCCAGCATTGAATTACTACAGCTTATTTTATGCATTTATTTTCATTTTTGGCATTGAAAGTATCTATCTTTGTGTCTGTGCTTTTCTATGGACTGACAAATTGTCATTAAAATTGCTGTCATTTTTTTCAACTCTGTGAACATGAAAGAAAAACTTATGCCCATGTCATTATTGTATAGATAATGATGTGGGATTTTCACATAGTCCATTGTGGCCCTCTCTCTGTGATTTAATTCATTCACATTACTTTATCTTCCTTTGGGTGAAATCCTTAATCACTAACATTTCAGTAAAAATCTTCTTCATCCAGAAATGACAAGTTCTTTAAAGGAAGACAAGTCCAATAGAAAAAGACAGTGAATATGGGTTTATCTTTATGGAAAGTAAAGAAAATCATTTCAATAAAAAGCATAATTTGAATTGTATCTGAATTAAATCATTCCCTGAAAATGTTCTGCAGAATATTAAATTTCCTTAAGGAAATAAAACTTAGAGTTGATTAAATAAATACTGGAAATTTTTGTAAGCTCTATTTCATACACTTTGAAGAACCACTTAAGTGAAATTTATAAGTGTCATAATACTTAAATATTAAATTTTTAGATTTGTAATTTCTTCAAACAATTACAGCTTCAAGTATTGGCCAATTTAATTTGTGGTTTGTTGTTATAAATTCAGCTTACAAAGGACACTGTAATTAAATCAGTTCTCACGCATTATCCTGTCAAATGACAAATTTCCATTCCATTTAGAGGACTTTTCAATCAATTAATTAACATCATTTATTAAGTATTAACTATGTGCCATCTTTTGTGCTAATTGCTTCAGCTTTATAGTAAAAGAAAAATGAATCTTGTCGCTCTCTTTAGAGAATGCTTTAATTTGCTATTTCTGACATTTTTCATCACTCTTCAAGAGACTTTTAATCCTACATTATTTTAACTACTAGTTTTACTTGTTCTTTATATATCACACTGCTATCTATTTCAGATTTTCTACCAGGTCAAACATAAAATGGTTTAATTATCAGCTTTTTAAATTCTGCTTTAAACAAAGGAATTTTTAAGTTCTACTTGTAATAAAAGAAGTTATCTCTGTCTTTTAAGTCCTATCTTTTTCATCATCACAAAGAGGTCAGCTCATCTTTGATCCATAATACTCAATATTACAATATTTTCATAGGCTCTAGAATAATTTCTTCTTTATATAGATTTAACCATTTCTGATAATTGAATATGTGATATACTAATTTATTTTGTTGTCGTATTCAAACTAAGCAGTGTAAGGCAAATGAAATCAAGTTTTTTTTTAATTAGTTCCCTAATCTAGGAACATATTATTTACTAAGTCTTTATATCTTGGTATAGGTTAGCCAGCTGCTGGCACAGTGCACAGAGCAGATCATGGAATACCCTAAGTTCAGTTATTTTCACAGAAACTTATTAGTTCTGTGACCCTGGGAATATCACTGAATGGCATTGAGCCTCAGTTTGTTTACATGTAAAATTTTGACAATAATAGCTATCTCTCAGTTTTGTCATGAGGATTGCATGAAATAGCATATGTGCAGTGTTTTGAAAATATGCTTAAAATGACATAAATGTGAGTTATCATAATTGATATTTTATTACTGTTATATGATAATATTAGTGGATAATCTAAAAGTCTTCTTTCTTCTCCACTTCTCCCCAAGCATGTAGAAGTGAAAAGATAAAGATGAGGGTCAGTGACAGTATTTTAGTCATAGGAACAGTTTCAGCAAATATTTGAAGTGGCATATGGCAATAGGGAACTGTGAACTGAAGGAGACAATGTGGTATTTAAAAGGAATAAATATAAAACCCAATTTTTAGACTGAAAAATTTACCAAACCACTATTTTAACATAGAATGGAAAGATTTTGGCTGAAGAGCAGTTAGCGAGAAAAAGCCCTTGTGGTTTAGTATATGAGAGGATTCCTTGGGGGACACCCACACCTCCTGGATATGACCTAGAGGACAATTGAGCAAAAAGGAATAAAATGTGGTGAGACATGCAAAAAGAGAGTCAGAAGGAAAAATGTCTACTCTACATGAGATGAGAGAGTATCCTGGAAAACATAGTGATCAACAGTATCATAGGCTATAGAGAAGTCAAGAAGGATGGGAAATGAGAAAAGGCCATTAATTTTGTCCATTAAGAGAACACTAGTAACATGTAGTCATCATATTCATTGCTTTGATTATATGTTATTCCATTATATTCCTGTACTCCTTTTTGTTTATTCCTAATTGATGGGCATCTACTTCCCTCCCCCACACCAGTTTTTATTTCCTCAGAAATTGCTGCTATAAAATTTTAGGTGAACATTAGGCCATTTTTTGCCATTGAGCTATCTTTCAGATATATGTCTAACAGTGATGTATCCCTGAACTTTAGGTTTATTTCTATTTATTATTAATTTTCAAGTCCGCAATTGTAAATGATCAATTTTGTTTGCTTACTGTTTGTTTTTAAATTCAAATACTGCCAACCAGTTTATTGTCTAACTTCCATGTCAGTGGTTTCCACAGTTTTGCTAAGCATGTTATACATGTCTACAACTGAACTATGGATAAAATAATGTGCAAATCAGGATCAATCTCTGAGCCCTAGAAATTTCTACTACAAAGATAATTCCACTTATCAACATACTCTTCAAATTTGGTCTATCAACATCTTCTAAAGTAGCCTGAGTTACCATCTAGGAGTCATCTATCCATCTTGTGTAAAATGGTATCTTGAACAATTCTGTCAATTCGGATATACCATGTGAAGAGTATTTTCTTGGCAAAAATACTAGAGCAATTTACCATTTCCTTCTCCAACTCATTTTACAGATAACTAACTGAGACAAACAGGCCCAATGACTTGCCCAGGGTTACACAGCTAGTAAGGTAAGGACAGATTTGCTCTCAGGAAAAAGAATCTTATTGAGTCCAGTCCTAAGGCTCTATCCACTGCTCCATGTAGCTCCCCTTGTTTTCTACTTATTTATAAAATACTTTAGTAATCCATTCTATATTTTTTACCTTGAACTCATATCAACTCTAACTATTTATATTGTGAAATATTTTTGTCTTTTTAATCTCTTTAAAAATAAAAGGGACCTTTTGACTATTTACCAAGTCTCTCTTGAGCTGTTCATTATTTTTCAAATATAATCAACAATTATTTAATATGCATAATTTCAAAGTCCCTCTGTCTCTCCCTCTATCTCTGTCTTTCTCTTTGTCTCTCTGTCTCTCTTTTGTGTGTAAAGATCAAATTGTATATTTGCTATCAGAAAACATACTGATATCATTATTTTGATATGCATGGGACCTTTCTGTCTTTAAACTTCTTGGAATATATGCTTAGGCAATGGTAAAATTAAATGAATAATTTAAGGTTGTTTTCTCATAATTCCAAACTCTTTTTCCTTAATGGTTGAACCACTTCACATCTGCATTAAATGTATGAGTCTACCTGTCTACCCTAATTTCCTTCAACATAGGCTATACATTTTTGTCATTTTTGCAAAGTTCCTATTAAGGAGGTGAAACTTTGTGTTATTGATATAGTTGTGCTTTACTTGCAATTGTTTAAAATCTATCCTTACACTTTAAACCCAATTGGGTAAATTAACAACAACAACCTTTTTTAAAAAAAGAAATTTTTGATATATATCTCTATAGGCATCTAGTTGGAATAGTAGATAGAATACTTGGCTGGGAGTCAGGAAAAAAGTTCAAATCTGGCCTCAGACACTAGCTGTGTGGCCCTGGACAAATCATTTAACCATGTTTACCTCAATTTCCTCATTGATAAAATGAGTTGGAGAAGGAAATGGCAAGACACTCCGTTATCTTTGCCGAGAAAATCCCAAATGGGGTCACCAAGAGTCAGACATGACTGAAAAATGACTAAACAGCAGTATGTACATAGTTTAGCAAAACAAATTCTGCCACTATTCTTAAAGTATCTTTCCATTTCTAAATATTCATCTTCGGTTACACTTTACTTTCACAGCTATGTCTACTGATGGAATCAAGATTATTCTAGTCAATCATTATCTGACCTTAAGTCTTCTTTAAATCTACTTTGTCTGTATTCAATCAGTTGTCAAAATGTGTCATGTTTGCCATGCATTATCTCTTACACTTGCCCCCTTTTCTCTGATATTAGGGCAATTGTCCAAATTCAGC
Source organism: Petaurus breviceps papuanus (assembly GCF_028583685.1). Classification (NCBI taxonomy): domain Eukaryota; kingdom Metazoa; phylum Chordata; class Mammalia; order Diprotodontia; family Petauridae; genus Petaurus; species Petaurus breviceps. The sequence goes on along the minus strand of NW_027187332.1, from coordinate 6,971,732 downwards.
CATTTATTGGCTCTTAATCTGTCTTCTAGGCTCTACTTTTCCAATCCATCCCTTAAAATGTTGCTTTATTCATCTCAAATTCAACTCTATTCAAAAGAATTTTTAAAATATCTAATACATACAAGTCATTGTATCCAATGATCACCAGTCCTTTAACAAGAGCAAATTGTGTAATATTTGTAAAGAACATAACACAGTGCCTGACACATAGGAAGAACTTAATAAATGGTGATTCTTTTACCTCCCTCCCTTCTCTCCCCTCCACCCTCAACTCAAAAACTAAAAATACAAACTAGTGCTCCTCACATTGAAGACTGTGAAAATGGATTCTATAAAGACTATACTATACATTTGAACTACCTGTCTTCACAGGGGAGTAGCACAAGGAGAATTACACAACAAGCAAACAATCAGAAAAATGTCTGAGGCTCAGAGCTGTTCAACATACCACTGATCCTTTGTGGGTGAATTTTAGCTGAATTTGAAGATGTCTATTGATAGATGTCAGAAAGCACAGAAGCAGCCTTGATCAGCTCCAGTGCAACTTTGAGCAGAAGCTACAGACTTTTAAGGGGTCCCTGAACTTGTCTATTTTGAGTTGCCATACTTTCCAGAAATGTAGGTAGGAGCCATAATTTCCAGAAATGTAAATAGGAGCATGTAGGAGGCCCTGAAGCTATCAAGGACAAAGCTTTCCACCAACCCCCCGCCCAACCGACATAATTTATTGTTTGCATCCCAAGTCAGATTCTTTGTGTGTCCTTGAGAGGAAAGACAGGTGCCACCCAGTCTATCACACTGGGGAAAATGCTTGTTCAACTGAGGTCCTTTGCAGATAAAGAGGCCTGTCTATTTTCTTGTAGTGGGGAACCTGCAGCCTCAAGGCAACATGTGACCTTCTAGGTCCATGGGTGTGGCTTTTTGACTGAGTCCAAGTTTTTCAGAGCAAATCCTTTTATTAAGGGGATTTGTTCTGTGAAGTTTGGATTCAACCTCACACTTGAGGACCTCAAGGGCCACATGTATCCTTGAGGCTGCAGGTTCCTTAACCCTGGCAATTCCAAAGAGAAAAGAATGAAGATTCTGCCATCACCTTGCTTTTCCCTTTCAAGAGGGGTTTTGTTCTTTTTCCCACCTTTACTGTACCTTTCCCTTCCCATGCTACACCCCCTCCTGTTTTCTCTTCCTCGTATTGTACTGTCATAAATGTACAAACTTCTGTGAGGTTTGTGAACTCTTTGGGTGCCTCATGTATGTTTATTTCTCTTGTAATAAACCTAGTTTTCACTTAAGTCTCATGATGTTGTAATTGTCTTTTGACAAGACTTACTACTTGACTCAGGACTTTCTAAATATTCTGCTTCCTGGCTTCTTATGTCTACAGATGTCCTCTCCCTTAACTCCTGCTCCCTGCCAGAAAGCCTCTAGAAATTATAATATCTCACCTTTTACCCACTCCCCTTTTAGCAGATGGAGAATTCTCTCTCCCTCTCTGCTCCCTTCTAAGATCTTCTCTCCCCTACAAGCCTTTTCTCAGACAATAAATGTATCAGACTGTTTCATTTCAGTTCCCTTTATGAACCTTTGGATCTTTAGTTAGCAACACCATCCATAATCAGGCTTTGATATATCTTCTGGCTTTACCTCATAAGGGCTTAGTAAAAGTGACCCCTCATTTCTGAATAATGTCCAAATTATTTTTCCCTTGATATTTCCTTTTGTACATAACTCATTCTCCCCATGGCATTGTTTTTTGTTTGAGTATCTATTTCCCCATTGTATTGAAAAATTGTTGCAGAGAGTCTGTGTTACATAGTAAGAGCTTACTAAATGTTGAATTGAATTAAATTAATATAAATATAAATAATTATTGGTGTGTAGTGCACAGTTTTTTATTATCAATTTAAATATTGCTTTAAAAGGAAAACATACCTTTTTTGCTGCTGAATGTTATCTTAAATCCCCTAATAACATTTCCCAGAATGTCCTTTATTTTTGCTTTTTATTTAGGTTGAATTTTGATTTTAGTATGTCTTCATAATAAAGTCGTTTTGGGGTGTGTGTGTGTGTGTAACATTAGACAATATGGAGAAAGGATATATCCAGAAATTTTACATTGAGACTTAAATGTGAATTTCCATAGCTTTACCTTTATGTCTAGGACTTAATAAGTGATTCACATTGCTAAATTTTGAGTATAACCTTTAGACTTTTGTTCAACAATTTTCTTCTATATAACATTTTGTGATACAATAAGTATTTGCAGCCTGAATACATAAATCATAAGTTAATTGCTTATATTTATGAACATGTAGAGAGCTTTGAAATTCTTTCCTTCAGATACAACAGATGCTCAAATGGTCTTTAATTTTTTGGGTAACAGATTGTATACTATGCTACAGTCATCTTCTGCTATAGCATTTATACCCTTCAGAAACCCAGAGACAGATAACATGTCTCATTTTCCCCTTTGTCACCACTGAGCCAGGTTGTCCATGTTTCATTCTGTTAATCTCTCATTTTAAGTCAATCTTTACAGCCCCTTAATCTATCTTGTTACTTTTCTTTCCATTTCCTTGAATTTATCAATGTCTTTATGACAGTGAGGTGTCTCAAAGTGAAAATAGCATTGCAGGTATGGCCTTATCAAGGTTGCCTTGTTTATTGTTTATTTTCAACTGTCACTGAAATACAGTAGGTATAATATAATTGTATATTGAATTACCTTCAATTTATGAAGTGTCTTTGATAAAGCAAGAGAACAGACTCCAAACACACACAGGCACACACACACACACACACACACACACACACATACACACACAGCAACAACATAATGTTCATCTTTTTAAAGAAAATTTATAAGTCACAGTGCTTACTTTGAAAATATACAATGGCTTTCTGTGAATTGAAACTTTATTGTCGTTTTGTTCTTAGTTTAGCTTTTTTTTAATGAAGAATCCCAATAGTTTCAATATCCTCAAAAGGTCCTATGAGAGCTCTGAAAGTGTAATACACATTATCTACCTTTATCTGTTTTGAATGTTTGTCACAGTGACTGTCTATTTGAACTTTGTTGTTTTTTTGTTTGCTTTTTGGAGGGCAATTGGGGTTAAGTGACTTGCCCAAGATCACACGGCTAGTAAGTGTGTCAAGTGTCTGAGTCCAGATTTGAACTCAGGGCCTCCTGACTCCAGGGCCAGTACTTTATTCACTGCGTCACCTAGCTGCCCCTATTTGAACTTTGTTACTTCTAATACCTTCATTGAATCCTTCAATGAATTATCACCCTTCCATTAAGAGCCTGTATGTTTGACAAAGGTAAGAGAAGTTAACATGAACATGGTCAGTCTGAATTCTAATACAAATATTCATAAAACAAACAGTTCAGATCTACAGCTCCCCTTTGGAACTACTAAGAAAAAATATTTAAATATGATTTCTCTCCTACTATTTCCAAATATGACCCCAAATGAAAGGAGTGTCTTAAGGCAGACAGTTCTTGAAAGGTAACATATTTGCAATGTTAAAGAATACTAGTGCTTCTGGGCTTTCTTTTGAAAATATTGTTAACTTTAGTCCCCAGGAGTAGGACTTTAACATTGTAAAGGAAAGAATGACATTATTTCTTCCTTGTGACATTTTTTTTCCAATGAATGTTGGTATAAAAATTGATAAGGATAAGTACATGTAAACATTTAATTGTATATTTAATGATTGTCTTTTGTATATTCTTTATGACTGAATGGAATAAAAATGGTAATGAATATTTTAAATTAGGTGATTAAAATAGTTTATAATTACAGGTTGTCAATGTGTATATATACAATGTGGTGAACATTACTGGAATCTAAGTGATATAACCAAATATGTGTAATCATTAGTTATCTTAAAGTGGAGTTCAGCTGTATTTAATTCCCCATATCCCAATAATTGATACCTTTTTCAAGATGAGCAAATGTATTCTGATCCAACACTCTTAAAGGTAACCAGATTGTACAAATAAAAATAGATTTTTAATGAAATAATTTATAGTCATCTGTGTATATGAAGAAAATTCACTGGTATATACCCTTCCCTTTCTAGGTAAGACTAAAGTATATCTGAGTCTTTATTTCTGTATTGTAAAGCTATTAATTCCTTCTATTTCTGCAATTTGTAAAAATATCCTCATTTGGGAGCAGAGTCAAGATGGCAGAGCAGAAACAGGACTTCCACAGGTTCTGGGTCCCACCTCCTCCAATTCATGTAAAAGGTGACTCTAAACAAACTTTGGAGCTACATAACCCACAAAATGACACAAAGAAGCTAACCTTCCACTGAGGACAGCCCAATAGGCCAGGAGGAATTGGCCAGCACAGTGCTCTGGAAGCCAACCCAAGCCCAGCTCAAGCTGGAGGGTAAGCCTCAGGGAGGGCCTGACGAACCTTCTGGTGGAGGGACTTCATTCAGATCATCAGCAGCTGTGGCAGTTTCCAGAATTATCAGCACATAGAGGATAAGGACAAAGTGAGAGGGCATTGCAGTGTGGACTTTGGGATCTGGTAGTTTGGGAGTGTGGTTGGCCTTTGCCCTTGGTGCAAGAAGCTGTTGAGGCACCGCAAGCATGCTGCTGCCACCACTTGGCACCTTTAGTTCCTGGTATGCAGATTGTACGAGAAACAAACAAACAGTCTGAGGGGGAATTGTTCTTGCTTTAACCTGCTTGGATCTGGATTGCGGACTAGGGTGGAGGTCCTGGGGTGTGTGACCAGCTTGTCAGAGCATGTGGAGGCTTCAGAGAGGGCAGCCAACTAATACCTTCGGCAGCTGAGAAAACCCCAGCATTTGGGACAAAGCTTCCCTTTCTGGTGGCAGAGTATACTGTTGCAAAAAGCCCAAAAGTCAAGTAATTGAGTGGCAACATAAGCAGACAAAGGAAGCAAAGGAAAAAGAGCAACCCAACTTTACACTCCTATTTTGGGGACAAAAAAGATCAAAGCATGGAACAGGAGGAAAACAATGAAATCAGAACTCCTGTACCAAAAGCTTCCAAGAAAAATATGAGCTGGTTACAGGCCATAGAGGACCTTAAAAAGGATTTTGAAAACCAAATAAGAGACATGGAAAAAAAAATTGGAAAGACAAATGAGAACGATGCAGAAAATTATGATATGAGAGTCAATAACCTGACTGAAGAAAATAACACCTTAAAAAATAGACTAACTCAAATGGCAAAAGAGGCTCAAAAATCCAATGAGGAGAAGAATGCCTTAAAAAGTCAAATTTGCCAGATGGAAAAGGAATCTCAAAAGTTTACTAAAGAGAATCATTCCTTCAGAATTATATAGGAGCAAATGGAAGCTAATGACTTTATGAAAAATCAAGATACTATTAAACAGATCCAAACAAATGAAAAAATAGAAGGCAATGTAAAATAACTCATTGGGGAAATCACTGACCTGGAAAACAGATCAAGGAGAGATGATTTAAAAACTACTAGACTACCTAAAAGCCATGATAAAAGAAAGAACCTAGAAATCAACCTCCAAGAAATTCTCAAGTAAAATTGCCCTGATATTTTAGACCCAGAGGGCAAAATAGAGGTAGAAAGAATCCACCAATCATACCTCCTGAAAAAGATCCCAAAAAGAAAAGTCCTAGCAATATTATAGCCAGGTTCTGGAATCCCCAGATCAAGGAGAAAATATTACAAGCATCCAGGAAGAAACAATTTGAATATTGTGAAAACACAATCAAGATAACTCAGGATCTGGCAGCTTCCATATAGAGATGTTGAAGGGCTTGGAATATGATATTACTAAGGTCAAAGGATCTTGGATTAAAACCAAAAATCATCTACACAGCATAACTGAGTATCATGTTTCAGGGGAAAATATGGTCATTCAGTGGAATGGAGAACTTTCAAGCATTCTTGATGAAAAAAACAGATTTGAATAGAAAATTTGACATTCAGATACAAGAAACAAGAGAAGCACGAGAAGGTAAACAGGAAAAAGAAATCATAAGGAACTCACCAAAGTTGAACTATTTACATCCCTACGTGGAGAAATGACAATTGTAACTTTTGAGTCCTTTCTCAGTATGAGAATAGTTGAAGGGAATAGAAATGTGTGTGTATGTAAATGTATATACACATATATATGTCTATATAGGAGGGTATATGGACATATGAATACATTTGTGAATGTGTGTTTATATGTGTACAGGTATACATAGACAGAGGGCACAGAACCAATTTAATAGGAAGGGATGATACTTAAAAGGTGAAATTAAGAGGTGAGAGAGGAATATAATGAGAGGAGATGGGGAGAGACAGAATGGGTTAAAGTATCTCATATAAAAGAGGCAATGGAAAATGGTCACAATGGAGGGGAAGAACAGGAAGGCAAAAGGGAATGGGTCAATCTTATTCTCATTGAATTTGGCTTAGAGAGGGAATTACATGCACACTAAATATGATATTTAGTCATATTACAGGAGAGTAATACCTACAGGAGAGTAGGGGGAAGGGAATGAGAGGGGGGATGATGGAAGGGAGGGTAGGCTGGGCGGGAGGGAAGTTGGAAGCACCCACTTTTGAAAATGGACAGGATCAAAGCAGAGAATAGAACATGTGGGAGGTGGGATAGGAGGGAGGGAAATATAGTCAGTCTTTTGCAATGTATCCACTATGGAAATGTTTTGCATAGCTACATATGTACAATCTATATTGAATTACTTATCTTCCCAGTAATTTTGGGTGAAAAGGGAGAAAGGGAATGAATCTGGAATTCAAAGCTTTGAAATCAAATGTTTAAAATATATATATATATATATATATATGTATATATACTATTATTAATATTAATTTACATGTAAATGGGAAATAAGATATACAGGCACTGGGGCATAAAGATATGGGAGAGAGCAGATTGGAGGAGGGGATATCCAGTGGGATTGCTATTTTGGGGTGCTGGGTAGGAGGAAAAAAGGAGAAAATTTGTAACTCAAAATCTTGCAAAAATGAATGATGTAAACTAGAAGTTAATAAAATATTTGATAAAAAGAATATCCTCATTTTATGATCCAGAGATTGTGTAATTAACACTGAATTTTGACCCAGAAGACCTGAATTCAAGTCTTACCTCTGATGGTTATTTCTTGTCTGACCTTTGGAAAGTCACATTCTTACTTGTTTTTTTTTCATCTATTAAAAGAGAGCCTGGCTCAATGACATCTGAAATTCCTATATTATACTTACTTTACTATTTTTTTTTGGAGGGCAGTTTGGGTTAAGTTACTTGTCCAAGGTGACATGGCTAGTTGTGTGTGTGTGTGTGTGTGTGTGTGTGTGTTCAGTGTCTGAGATCAGATTTGAACTCAGGTCCTCCTGACTCTAGGGCCAGTTCTCTACTCACAGCGCCATCTAGCCACCTCCTTACTTTACTATTTTTTAACTTTTAAAATTATTGGTGTGGCTACATGGAAATGTGAATAGAGTACCATTCCTGGAGTTAGGAATACCTGACTTCAAATCTGATCTCAGACACTTAAGACGTACTAGTCCTGTGACCTTGGGCAAATCACTTAACCCTAATTGCCCTGCCCTTCCCCCTCCAAAAAAAAAACTTTTAAAATTATTGTGTTACTAAGTAAAGCACAGAATCCACACTATTCCCTAAGGCTACAGGTTGCAGAGATGGTATTGACCTGACTCCACAAAGGGAGTTTCCTAATTCAGGAGCAGACACAATGAAATCCTAACACCAATAACTATATGTTTTCCTATCAAATGACTGAGGAAATAAGAGGACATTTAGGTTTCGATTCCTTAAAAGAACCAATAATTCAGGGGCGGCCAGGTGGCTCAGTGAGTAAGAGCACTGGCTCCAGTGTCGGGATGACCTGGGGTTCAAATCCAGGCTCAGATACTTAGCACCACACCCAGAAATAACTGGCCTTGTAACCTTGACCAAGTTACTTCACCCCGATTGCTTTAAAAAAAAGAATCAATAATTCATAAAGAATCATATAGAGAGAGCAGAGTTTCTCTTACGTGGCTTTCATGGGTTCTGAGTGTGTTTTAACAGAATGATAGTATGTATACAGACAAATGAAGAGGTATTGAATAAATGGCTAGGGAATTAGCCAAGGCTCAAAATTAATATTGAAGGAGTTTTAAATGTAACAAGAGAATTCACTGAAGTTTAAAAATTCCTTTAGAAAAATGAAATGAAGAAGTCATGAAAAGAGGATATGAAAACAGCAGATTCCCTATGCATAAACCTCTCTGTTCTAAGTAGAGTTGGACACAGATATCAGATGAATTTTGAACCTTGCTTTCCTGAAGTTTACAAGGGTACAATACAACAAGAGAAATGCTTAGTCTGTGGTCCAGAATCAAATATATGACCTTAAAATTAGTGGGTTATATTTTGGGAAACACACACAAACATACATACATATAATACAAAAATTTATAGGAATACATATTTACATAAATCCACATATGTTTATATACACAAACATGCATTTGTTGTAATATCTTAGAAAACAGTTTAAAAGTGTTATTAAATCTTAGCTTTTACTGATTCTATTTTAAGACTATTAAGTAGAATATGGAAGAAATAAAAAGATAGAATACAGAATGATTTGTTTTCCATTAAATCAGTGATAAGAATGTAGTACCAGAAGTCATGAAATCTAAGTTGTTACTTTTCATAGCTCTAACGCGGTGTCCAAAATTTTCCAATCTTCAAGAAAAACCACTGAGGTAGAATTCCAAGACAATAGTGGTTTATGAAAGGGTCCATGGCCCCTTCTAAAAGAGTGAACCTCATATCTTGCTCATTATCTGAGATGCTCCCTGTCCCCAGGGCCTTAATTTTGCAATGCTTGATACTCAGGCATTCAGAAGAGGCAGAGTAAAATACAAAGACTCACTGGTTGACATAACTTGCATTTGATGCTCCAGGAGGGTCAGAAATGATGCATGGATAGTCACATGATGGACAAGTTAAGGGTCATCTCCACTGACCATCTGGTCACAAGATTGGCAAGGAAAGGATCATCTGTACTAAGTGGTCCTAATATGAGCCCCTTCTTATATTGGGCATTAGACATACATACATACATGCATACATACATACATAAGTTGGAGGACTTTCCATATCATGGCAAAACATTCCATCCATGCTGTGGAGGGTCATGTACTCATCACTCAAAAGGGTGGAAGTCCTCTAGTTAGCATTCTTGTGGTTAGCCAAGGAAATTTTCATAACAATGTGTTTATAACTTGGGAGTTTTAAGTTTCAAACTTAATATAAGAAAGAATTCCTCTAACTTTAATTATTCCTATATCTAAAATATGTAAATTATATATAAATATGTATAATTGCTACTCATATTAGTTTACTAGACTAACTAAATGTGAATTACTAGATGAATATATCACTAATTATTGCTAATGATCATTACCCCTATGGAATCACACTGATCTTATTAATACTGATTGGAGATAATTTTGGAATAAATGGGGATCTATATTAATCATTTCCCTTATTACCAATAACCATCTGTGCAGTGGCCGTGTTTTTAATCAATTGAGTACAATCATTTTAGTTCTTTGTCTGTTTCTTTAATAGAAAAGAAAAAAATGTTAGTTGTTTATGATATGGGTAGAGTGCAGGTGAAGAAAGTTAAAAAATAATAGGACTTGTTTGAGCTTGCATTGAAAAGGTTCCCTGTTGAAGGTAATTTCTTGCTCATAAAACTACTGTGAATGTAAACTGTTTTAGCATTGATAAAGCATCATTCATATGTTCTGAACTTGCCTTATTGTGTGTACTATTGACTTTTTAATATTACATCAAAGAAGATTACTTCAGTCATAGTAACTCATATGTGATTTAAATCCTTATAAAAGGCCCTTAACGGAAAGCTAGAGATAGACAGGGAAGACAAAAGAGAAACTGCCCTAGAGAAATATATGACACATGTAACTGATTTCCTAGAGGGAAGCATACAGTTCATTAGACCTGTCTAGGAACTCAAGTGCTATAGGAAATCATGAGACCTGAGACACAAAAATAAGTGGAAGCAGAGGCAGACTGAATCTAAGTACATAGCAGTAGCATGGTAGTAGGTTAGCAACAGTAGAATTCTTAGATCAAGTGTTCTGAACAAAAGCCTTCCCTGGGTCGGTGTATTTCAGAGGAAACAATGCACATGTATAAAAAGTTGAACCTAGAATTGGAATTTGTTCTTTACAGACCATAAATTATCCCCTCCATGGAGTTCTATCTCTTTAATTGTGACTGGTCATCCTATAGGACTATTATCCATGGAATATGACAATTTCACAGAATACCAAAATATAAAATATTGAAGAATTGCAAAGAAAAAGTAAGTTAACCTGTATATAAATAAGAATACTTCTATAACATCTCCCTAAAATAGTTTTCCATTGTATGATTAAAATTTTCTGATCAAGGTCAATCCAATATCTTTTGAGGCAGTCATTCCACTTTTAGATAGGTTAATTCAGTTGCTGCAAAAGTGCCGTTGTTTATCGATAGGGTCTCCCTTGTTTCTGGAATTATGTGTGGAATGGTACATGGCGTTTAAGGCTCTTAGAATTGAATCTGCCTTGAATTGCATTCACTGCTGACAGTGCTTCTAGTTGAAACCTATTCCTATGTGTCTAATTTCACTATGTTGCCATGAATCTGCATTCTGTGAATATTTCCATTCTACCACAATTCAAATCAAAGATAAGATTGGTTTGTTTATCAAGTGAGCATACAAAGATCTCTAGTGGCCCCAGTGGAACTCCAGGGAAGATTTATTAGAAAATAAAGGAAAAATAACAACAAGAAATAAAGAAAAGAAAATATGGTCTTTACTGGTAGAGGGGTTACCCTTTCTACTCAAATAAAAGCTCTACCAAAGTATCAACGTAAGGTGTTTTCCAAATTAGAGGTTTCAAACTTTGTCTAAGAGAGACTGCCTTTTTCTAATTTGACTTTTAATTTTATGTCATAATACATTTAATAACATCACATATATCCTTTTAACTATTCCATTCAAACTCTACTCATTATGTTATGACTTTCCTTGAATTAATTGGAATTGCTATAAAACTCACCAAAAAATGGTGTTTTTCCATAATTCAAGGATCAGAAGCAATATGAAAAAGAAGAAGATAATCTGGGGGAAAAAACAGTGTTAGAACATAGCATTACATTCACAGAATAGTAATAAATTCATATGTAAAGTGCAAATCCCCCCAAATTTTAGGGTAAAATATAGAATTGCTTTACTTAGAAATATGTAGTTGGTAGATTTTGCAATTTTTCCTTCTGTTATGCTGCTATTCCTGGTAAAATGATGGTTTTTAATAGAAATTTTACAAAATGTACCCCTAATCTTTGGATTCTTCCAACTAGACAATATATCTGGTAGTACATAATTTGTAAAATAGTCATACAGATAATAATACCCTCTTCCTTTATTTTTATCTTTGAGGAATATTACAGAAGAACTGATAGTTAATATATTAAAATCAGGAAGTTTAAAATTACTGAAAAAAAATCCAACTTCCTTTATAATCAATGGGTGATAAATTTGGTACCTTGGGGACTTCCTGTTATTCTACATCAACTGATTGTTAAGACCTTACATTAGTGTGATGAGATAAAACTTGTAAATTATGCCATTGATTTTCTGACTTTTTGCTACTAGCTCAGTTATTTGATAGATCTGACTTCTTTAAAGTGGTTTTGATATTCAAATAATCTTTGCTGGCTTTTTGCTGATAGCTATTCAATTTGTACTTAATGACTTACCAACAATATCATTGATGCAAATATGGAATAGAGGCGATGAATATATTGCATAGAGTTTTGGCTTTTCCTCTGCTCCTAAATAGTTACCTACTTAGAAAATCCCAGTTTTTCTTTGGGGAGAAAAAAAAAGGATAAACCCTGCCTGTCTATAGAACTCTAAGGTTTACTTTTTCTAAAGAGGCAGGTAGCAAAATACTTAAAATCTCTATAGTAAAGATGAATAAACTGTGGGATAAAGTTTAAATTACTTGTCCATAGTTACATAGATACCACATTCCAACCTCAAATGAGCTCTGTGGCTTCAAGTCCTATATTTTTCTAAATTCTCAATGGGGTCATGCTGCATTTCTGATAGTCACTCACATATGCTTAGATTTCACATTCCTTCAGATTGAAGACAATGTATCTTCATGTGATTTATAGCTATGCAGCTCACAGCATGCTGTAGAGATTTCATAAATAGCCAATCAAAAGAAAATGCCTTGCCAAGTATCATCTGGTGAGTCAATAGAAAATGTTGGGTCAAAGGCCAAGTTCTCTTTGTCTCCCAGGTCTGAATTCATGTTATGAGTTTCCATTGTCTCTCCAAACAAGAAAGAGGACAGGGAAGGAAAATGGGGTAGGGATTGGAGTTAAGAGTTGTAGAAGTCCCAGAAGAGGGAAGTTATTAATTTTATATGAAAGAACTTTCTCATACCTGAACTCTTTGGCTTGAGGAATAATTCCCAATCTATAAAATGTTCATCAGATACTTATCTTATTTTTATTTTATTTTAAAGAAGGTGGAGATCATCTATTCAAGGGTATCTTAACCCTTTATGTGCACATGATAGATCCCTTCAACAGCTTCCTAAACCTATGAAAACCTCAGATTAATGTTTTTAAATGCATAAAATAAAATATATAGGATTTGGAAAGAAACAAATTATAATAGAATGCAGTTTATGCACACCCAGGCATATGTGTGTGTGCATATGTGTGTGTGTGTGTGTTCAAGGAGCAGACAAATCACCCCTGATTTATTTCAACTTCATTCAACTTCATTTTACAAACAAAATAATTGAGGCCAAGTAAAAGAATAATAGATGATCTAATATTTCTTTGGATAAAGAAATGTTTGTCATTTCCTTCATATTATTGAATAGTTGGATTACATTTAAATATTGAATATAAATATCTGTTCCTTGAAATGTATTTTATTACCACAGTATAATTATAATTACCTTACACAATATAAATACAATTGTGAACTGTCTTCATTTACTACTCTTAGAATTATTTAAAATGTTTTTTTCTTTTGACTTTTCTTCTGACCTGATAGAAATATTTAATATCTTCCAACTACTTAGCTATAAAAATCTTATTTCGGAAAACACATTGCCATATCATAATGTGTGATTTTCTTTTTATGCATTTATATACTTTATTTCTCTATGGTAATTGACAGAGTTAAACTAATTAAAGTTACATTGATCACCCCAAGGGCTTGGCTGGATATAGTTTCTAATATTCATTATTTATACACTGATAAGGGTAAAACTGACTGTAAATTTTTTCAAGCTCCCAGGCATAATCTTGTGTAATGCTGTAATCATGTCTGGAATAATCAAAACATCAGTAAAGTTGGTTAAAACAAGAGATTGAGTTCATTAAATGAATAGGAAAAAACATCTCCTTTCCAAAATTATTTTATGAATTGCATTTGCATAAACTAAAATGCCTCTCAGAAGTTGATCTTATGTCTCTGTACTCTATTCTACTTTGCCAAACAAATTCTATAACAAGCCCCACTTCAATATTTCCTTTCTTTGAAGCTCCAATGACTATAGCCCACATTGTTCTTCCATATCTCTGACCTCCTATCACACTTAAAGGCACTACATAATAGCACTGCATTATTCAGTACACAAGTATATACTCCTTTGTTCTACCATTGAAATATCTCAAATGTGTCAGTGCAGTATCCCCTACCTGGCTAAGAATATCAATACACTGATCACATTATTAGTAAGATAGCAAAATAATCACTCTATATTAACACCTTTTACCCCCACATCTAAGAAGGGAGTTATGCACAAGATATAGAAAAGCTATAGGAAATTCACAAGGTGAAATATCTATGGGAATACCCTAGTGAAGAGCTCTTATGTAGCATTACACTGTGACCTAATGAAGTTCTGGGATCTCACACTAATTCTATGCATATGCCACAATGATCAGAAGGAAAATTGATTATTTGTGAATCAGGGTTCAGCTGTACCAATATCTCATGTCAGCACCACATCTTGAAATCTCCCAGCAATAACTGATATAAATGGAGTCTCTTGAGATGGAAAAAGAGAAGGAGGGACAGAGAAATTGGAAAGAGCTCAACAGAAAAAAGCATGCATGATGTGACACACAGCAACACATATAAAATCAATTGAACTGAAGTTTGGTATGATAGGTATCTGAAAACCTAGCAGGGGATGCAGTACTTCAGAGGTCACTCATACTGGAGACATTAATAGGTTGACCTCCAATGCCTCCCAATGAAAAGAGGCTGTGTTCACCAAGTAACATGTTTTGGGGTCTGATTTTCAATGGAAATTGAGTGCTTAAAGAAGGAGAGACTAAAAATAAAATAAAATGATGAAATATTGTAATAGTAATGAAATTTGAAGATCCCTTTGTATTGCCAAGCTAACGGGTACTTAGCACTTAGTTTCAAATTAAGCCTTTGTAAAGAAACAGAAGGTATGAACCCCTGTAGCTGACATAACAGGAAGGGGATGAACAGGGGGGGGTTAATACCATATATAAGTAAAAGCCCCAGCTGGGAGAGTCAGAGCTTCTTGGGACAAGCATTGTGGAGGCAGATCAGCTGCTGCCAGATGGAGAGAGAATATCTCTCAAGAAGCATCTAGAGGATGAGCTGCTACTGCTGCATTGAAGACTGAACTGAGAATTGAGAAGAACTGTGAAGAGAAATGAGAATTGAGAACTGAGACAGAATTTCTTGGGGTAAGCCATGTGGAAGGTGAAGAAAGCTATTTTGATTTTGAGAACAGAACTTATAGTGGCAGAGCTTCTTCTGAGAGCCACCCAATGTCTTCCTGAGAGCTTCCAAGGGTCAGTTGAGCTGCCAAGGGTTTTTGGGGGCCACCTGGAGCTGCCAGAGGAAGCATAACTGTGGTGTTGGTACTTTGTCTGTTTTGGGTCTATGTTGATTTCACAGGCAGAAAGTGAATTGAGATGATAGTGCTGACCATGTGTGTTAATATTGTTGTAATTCTGCAAAGCTTGGTGTGTATAGATATTGTTGTGACTCTGTTAAGTTTTCTCTTCCCCAAAACAGAAACTATGAAGGACTTGAGGTGGACTGGACACTGTGAGCTTCAATGTGGAGCATTGTCCAGAGACCTGGACAAGGAACTGGGAGGTGTCTGACTTTGAACTCAGGTGGCAGTTGGTTAGATTTGCGCAGAAGCTGGGACCATGGAAGAGGGACCATGGAAGCTGAAAGCCTGCCTCAAGTCAAGATGAAATTGTCTGAGTAGTGACTGATGAAATTGTAACTTACTTGTGGCCTAGGGGTGGATGGCTTTTGTACTTCCCACTACTCCTTAAGAGGGTACTGAGTAGTGATTGATGAAATTGTAACTTAAGTGCACCCCATGGATAGAGGACTTTGACTTTTGTACTTTGTGTCCCTTAAGGAGGCAAGCCTCTTTAAGGATGATTGAATGACTGCAGTACTAAATGATTATACTTTGTTTAAAACTATGCAACCACTTTGGTGAAAACTATATGGCCATTTTAGTGATAAGTTTTTGAGTTGTGACATGGTGAATGCTGTATTTTGATTTTCTGTGAATGTTTTGCTCTGATTTGTTATTGAATAGAGAGTTTGCTATACTATATAATCAGAACCTTGAAAGCTGTTCACAGTAGCAGTCCTCTGGAAAGCTGCTCATGCTTGGCTTTACAAACATTAAACATGAAATTTTAAAATAACAAGAAGGAAAATCAAATAAAAGCACAACACAGCTATAAACACATAGGCATATACATACATGTGTGCATGAAGACATACATACACACATACATATATATGGACATAGAACCAAATGGAGAAGACCTTAAAAATAGAATGAAGAATGAGTAATACCCCAAAGATAGACCAGAACATAATGAACAAATATTATATCATGAATAAAGAAGAAGTGGTATTATGTAATGAAAGATAGCATCCTATGGATTCCCCAGAGAGAATTGAATAACAAGATCAATTAAAAATAAATAAAGAAAATAGAAATAGAATTTAATTTAGTCCATAAATTAAAGTTTGCCAATGTAGAATTATTTAAAAAGCATAAATATCAGAAAGCAAAAATATTAATATGTGATAAAAGATCTCTCCAAAGTTATTCTTACATATCTAAAGAAAAACACTGCATTACAAACACTGACATTTAGTGGTTAACTTGAACAAATTAAGCACAAACACTTTTTTTAAGAAACCAGAAGGATTTCAAATACAAAGGAAAGATAATTGATACATGAGAGGCTTATTCAGCATTAATGAGAAATTAGAGAAGAAAATAGAAGAGTATAGTGTTACAAAAAAATAAATAAATCAGAGCTGTAACCCCAAAGACATAACCTGCAAACCTTAATCAAATACTCAATGAACAAAAGTGGTAATTCAAACAAAAACAAAACAATTGTGGAATTCTTGTAAAAATAAAGAGGCAAGAAGTTTTATAAACATTTCCAATAGTTGAAGTATAGGGAATTAATAATAAATTAAATATTGAAAAAGGAGTATTGAAGTCAATTATCACACATTTTATTAGCTTTTGCTTTTTTAATCTTTATGACTTTGTCAATTTAGAGAAGTAGTAGAAGTAGTAGTAGCAGCAGCAGAAATAGTAGTGGTCAAAAAAAATAAAAACAATTAGAAGAATAAGAACAGCGAGTATTTATATTTGATCTTAAATGTTTAGGAAGTATTTCACATTTTTATTTGAAGCAGCTAGGTGATACAATGAATAGAGTGTGGGTCTCAAGTCAGGAAAATCTAAGTTTAAATCTCACTTCAGAAACTAGGTGTGTCACACTAGGCAAGTGACTTAGTAGTTTTCTCAACTGTAAAGGTAATTAATAACAGCACTCATGTTGCAGGATTGTTGTGAAGTTCAAATGAAATAATATTTATGAAACAAAGTTTAGAAAAATAATTCCTTAAAACATATTATGCCACAAAATATTCTTTAAAATAGAGAAAGTCAATCAAATTACTTCATGTGGATCAAATATAGTCTTATTAACTAGACTAGGAAAGGATAATGGAAAGAGATATAAATTAATGCCAATGTCATCATTTCAGTTTTGATTTATAACATTCAAATACAATCCTAAAAGAGGATGTATTCACACACATACCCACGCACCCACCCACCCACACACACACACACACACACATGTATGTACTACCACACTTGTGTCTATATGCAAATATTTAAGTATATATATATATATATACACATGCATATAGGCATGATGATATAAAGATCTCTAGATATAGATAGGTATAGACAAATATCAATATATGTACCTCTACATATTAGTAGCTAGGTGGGTCAGAGAATAGAGAGCTTGGAGTCAGGAAGATGTGAGTTCAAATGCAGCTTCAGACATTTACTAGTTTTATGACACTGGGAAAGTGACTTCATTCTGTTTGCCTCAGTTTCTGCATCTGTAAAATGAGCTGTAGAAAGAAATGGCAAACCACTCCAGTATCTTTGCCAAGAAAGTCCCAGTGGGATTATGAAGAGTCAGACAATGACTAAAATAACAGTAAAACAAACAAAAAAAAAACATATATATATATATATATATATATATATATATATACTTATTCAAATGTATCATCCAACTGTCACATAGTTCATGAGTGATGAAAATATAATTCATTATCTCATTTATAAAATAGCTAGAGAAGGCAATGGCAAATTACTCTAGTATCTTTGGAAGAAAGCCCCAAAAGGCATCATGAAGAGTCAGACATGACTGGAAAATGCCTTAGCAGCAACATTTTTTAATCAAACCTCTCTCAAAGGGGTCTGGTATACAAGCTAAATATGAAATCAATATATAATCTGTCAAGATATTGTGTGATGATGAAATGACATTAATAAGTACTTCTCAAAAGAAGATTTGAAATTGTGAGAAGAATTAGCAATTGCATAAAATATTACTCAAATTGTAAATAAGAAATATTAAAATCAATATATCTCTGGCCTTTTACATCATGATCTACAAATTGTCAAAATATGCCTAAAATAGGGACAGAAATAAACTGTTAATTAAACTATCAATTGTTTCAACATTTCTACAAATTAATTTGGATTTTTGCTAAAAAGTGAATAAGATATTTACCCCCCCCCTTGAATAAGAGGTTCCACTTTTAGGCCTGTATCCTCCTAAAACTCAATTAGAACAAAAAAGGGATATATTTTAAAATATGCATAAGAGTTGCAGTAAAGAACTGGGGAAAATGTTGATGCTTGTTATTTGTGGATGCTTAACATAATTGAGAACAAATGAAGAATAAAGAATAGCATAGGAAGTCATATATAAACTGTTGCAAATTAAAGTGAACAGAATGAGGAAAATAATATAATCAATACCTTCTCCAATGTAAATGAAAAAAAATGAATTATATAAAATGTTGCATAATTTGGACTAAATTTGACCCCAAAGGAGAAATAAGGAAAATATTCCTCATTCATTTTTCTTTTCTTTTTTTTTAAGCTTTGAAAGGTTATTGTTTTAGAATGTATGATGTACTATCAGTTTCAGTGTTCTTTGGGAATATTTGTAGGAATAACTACTTAAAAACCGTTCTTTTACATTTTTTTTCCTATAAAAGATTACTCTGTGGATAGGGTAAATGGGACCAATATATTTGGAAATGAAAGTAGAACAAAAGTAAATTCTTTTAATATTTAAAAAAAGGAAATAAAAGAAGTATGTGTTTATGAATGTGCATATATTATATATGTCCACATCTATAAATGAATATGTCTATTTAATGTATCAATGTATATATGTGTGTATATGCATATATACGTATATATATGGTTGTGCTTTTCATGAGTGTGTCATGAAGAAGCTTTCCTATAGAATTTTTTATATCACTGAATAATCATAATGATTTGGATATGGAAATATTCACAGAAATCATTTTGCCTAATCTCTTCTTTTTAAAAATTAAGAAACTGAGACTCAGGGAGTTTACAGGATTTACCCAAGGTTTATAGCCAGAAAGATTCAAAGTATAACAATGAACCCAGTTCTCTAGTATGTTGGTTCAGTTCTATTTCCAGCATATCACACAGTCAGTACATGGAGTGTTGGTGGCTATTAAAAATGCTTTCAGTTGGCTAGGTGTTGTCCCTTTAAGGCTGGTTTTGACTCAGGAGTTTTAGACAACTATAGGTTATTAAGATTGGAGGGAGTGGGAAGAAGAATCACGTACTTATTAAGTCCATACTACATTCCAGGCACTGTCCTAAGTACCCAAATGATACTATATTTACAAAATGTATTTCATTTAATCCCCACACCAACCTTGAGAGGCAAGTGTTGTTATTCCCATTTTACAGTTGAGCATAATGAGGCAAACAGAGACTAAGGTGATTTGTTCAAGGTGGCAAAACAACTAAGTGTCTGGGATGGGTTTTGAACTCTCATCCTTCTGATTCCTAGCCCAGTGCTTCATGCATTGTGCCAACTAACTGCCTCTGTAAGTGTGGTTATGCAGATATTTATGCAACCTTATGTCATGAAGAACATGTCAAAAAATTTGACTTCCACAGGCATGGTTGACAGTGGGGAAAGTGATTACTTATCTTATAGTAAAAAAAAAAAAAAAACTACAACAATAAACCATGAATATTCCTTAAAAATAATTGTTTACTCCCTTGCTGGTAAACAATTAATGTAAGAGAAAATATTACTTGAAGTAATATTAAAAAATATATAAAGCTTATGTTTAAATAAACACCAACTACTTCACTTACTCATTTTGCTACTTAATTAAAAATCTAGTGAATATTTCAATTCTGACCTTGCTTTCATTCTAGTAAATTAAAGTAATAAACTCCTGAGCTCTACTTTTGAACACCAGAATGGATTAGCCTCTGAAGTTTATTTTTACCTGTTTGATGAATAATTGCTTATAATTAGCTGTTCTTTAAGAAAGAATTAAAAAATTGTCTTTATTTTAAGAAATAACTGGAGCACAACAACCTTATCCACCGGCTTTAGTCTTGCTTTATGATGCAAAAACAACAACAAAAAAGAAATCTGCTGCAGTAAACTTTTCAGTTTTGTTGCTGTTCTGTTGTGTCTAATTCTTCATGACCTTGTAAATCATATTATCCAGAGGGTTTTGACAAAAATACTGGACTGGTTTGCCAGTAACTTCTCCCTTGGATTAAGACAGAGGTTAAGTGACTTGCCCAAGGTTACACAGCTAGTAATGCTTGAGGTTTGATCTTAACTCAGGTCTTCCTGAATCAACTCTCAGCATTCTATCCATTAAGTCATCCAGCTGGCCAAGACTTTCTAACTCCCTAGCTAAAAATTCAGAAGGCAATATGGTGGTCATAACTGCTGTGCAAAAGTTCCCAAATCCCCATTCTATTCACTATTTGAATTCTTTTTGTCATTCACAAAACATTTACAACTTATTAACCACACATTTCAGTTACCCCTTTTCAGCAGAATGTATTTTCTATGGGATCATTTACATTATACATTTTTTTCTTTTATTGTTATTATATTTTAAAGCAATTGAGGTTAAGTAACTTGCCCAAGGTTACACAGCCAGTTATTTTGGGTGGGTGTTAAGTATCTGAAGCCAGAACCGATCCCAGGTCTCCCAACTCTGGGGCCGTCACTCTTACTCACTGCACCACCTAGCTGCCCCTCTTTTTATTACTAATATTATAAACAGATTTGAAAGGAGTAAAGTATATTATTTCGGACATTCAGGAAAGTTGGTATCTCACAGTTCATTATAGAGTCAACTCTAAATAAATATTGATTCAGATATGGACATTGGTATTCTTTTTTTTTAATCATGTGCTTACATTTCTTTCTACATAATGTTTGAAAGTATTCTTATCGGATCAAGTCAACAAGTATTTATTAATGCGCAGTTCCAGATACTGTGCTAAGGTCTGGGAATAGAAAAAAAAAAGACAAATCAGTAACGAACCATTACAAACTAAATCAGTCAAGTTTTAAATTGCATCTTATCTCTCAAGAAAATTGCCACATGCTGAAGGCCTGAGGTTGGGATGGGGGGGGGGGGGATTCATGCTTGCAAATAGCTTACTATAACCTGGTAGAAATAATCTATCATCTATCTATCTATCTATCTATCTATCTATCTATCTATCTATCTATCTATCTATCTATCTATCTATCATCTATCTATCTATCTATACATATATAATATATAAATAAGATATCAAATAAATAAATATGATTTTCAGACAAAAATGCAAGATGATAAAGGTGAGAGTAGCATCTGGGGGAATTAGGAAAGGTTTGATGCAGGTATTGGTGTTTTGGTTAAAGTTTATAGTAAAAGCCATAAAGACATGCATTTCAGGTATGGGGAATAGTTTTGTTTAAAAGTACTGATATGTGTGAAGTCATGAGTCAGTAAAATTGATATGAAAGGACAAGAGCTGAGAAGAGAAGAGAAATCTCCTGATAAGAGAGTGTTAACCTTCAGAAAATAGGTGCAATATGGATGTAGATGCAGCAAAGAAATCTGAGGAAAGCTTGTGAGAAAAACTAAAGGAAAAAGACTAGGAGAAAGATCTTGAGAACTCCTAACTGAGAAAAGTGCCTAGGAGAAAATGTTCATCAATAGTATCAAATTATATGGAGAGGTTAAAAAGCATGGGAACTAAGAAAAGATCATTGCATGGCAATTCAAAGATCTTTGGCAACTGTAGATGATTATTAACATTTTAATGACATAAAATACTGAATTTTCTGAAATCCTTTTACCAAGAGATCTAAAAAAAGTAATGTTAGCTGACATTTATAAATTTTCAAAGTATTTGGATATAAATAGCTAATTTGGGCCTTATAATAATCCTTTGAGGAAGATATTACAGGTATTATTATCCCAATATTATAAATGAAGAAACAAATGGTGAGAGTTATTAAGTTGCTTACCTATGAATACACAGTAAAAAGCAAAGTTGGAATTTAAACCAGATTTCCAAGAATCCTAATTCTGCATTTATTTTTACTATGCCCTCTAATTTTGATCTGGATAGGATAAATATATACCAATTTTCTCTGCTTTGGAAATTTTCTTCTCAAAGCCAAAATAAAATTTTTATTACTCATTGTGATGATAAGCTAAAATGTAAAACTTTAAGCATGATTTAGAACTATTAAAACTGAACAAATAAACTATAAATACCATTCCAATAATTTAATGAATGTTTTCTAATATGTAAAATAAAAGGACATGTGAATTTTACTTTCATTTTAAAAATTGACAGAATTCAGAATAAATAGCACATAAATAAATTTGAGCACATAGTCAGAATACAATAGAAGCCCTCCTTTTACAAAATTTGCAAGACGTTTCAGGTAGAGTGGCTTGGCCGAGGTACAGCTAGAAAGGGACAAGTGTCTGAGGCTGGATCTGAACTCAGGTCTTACTGACTCCAGGGCTGGTGCCCTATTCACTGTACCACCTAGCTGCCCCTACAGTTTTATTTTTAAATTAAGGCAACAAAATTGTCTATTTTCATCTACATTATAACAACCAAGGCAAAAGGCAATAATCTGATCATATGAGGTAATATATAGTATTAAATAAATATTATCTTGAAATTCTGAGCTATATGTATTTAACTATATTTTTTATATTTATCTGACAGGAGATATACTAAATCAGAAATAATTGTAATTCAGTTAAAAGATCAAGTTGTAAATTAATCATAGACAGTATAAATAGGGTAGGAAGCATAGAACTCATCCTGGTCAGTAATATTTTGATTTTCTTCCCCTTCCAGTTAGCTTGTCAGATAAAACTCAACCATGCATAATCTCTTATGTAGAATTTGATGCTGTCAACAAATGGAAAATTGAATCTGCAGAATACTATACTTAAAAGAAAATGTTCTGTTTTATTTTGAAGCCATGGATACAAGGACTGTCTTGTTTGTAAACTGAATATTTCCTTCTGGAGGTGTCACATATAGTGTGCATAGTCGTGCTGGTGAAGTCTATAGATAGCTGTGTCTACTCAGAGAAATTCCAGATTGCCTTTTCTGATTTCTCTTAGCCATAAAGTTACACAGAATACATAGAGGAATAATAAGCTTCTAAGGTAAGGGTTCATAGTGTAATAGAATCATAGAATTATAAATGAAGACATTTGGGGAATGGATCAGCCTTAGATTTCCTTTAAAAAGCATATATAGATGCTATGCCAAATTTGGCAGATTTGAAATAGGATTGTCAAGAACAACGCTTTCCAAGCCTATAGGGAAGGTATTAAGGAGTAAATAATGGTGTAACAGAAAGCAGGCTAGAAATGGAGACAGAAAACTGGAGTGTCCACACTCTGATCTAGGGATCTGACTGATTTTTATCTATCTGTATTATGGTTTCCTTGTCTATAAAATGAGGGAATTGAACTAGGTCTATAGTCTTCTTTCTACCTTGAATATTTTGTGACTATCAGAAGATAGGGGAGTACAGGACATGATTAGGTCCAATTGAATCTGAAAGGACACCATGGTTAGAAATTCTACATATATGAATATACACACATGTGTGTATATACATATGTGTATATGTATATATACATAATATATAAATCCTATATATTAGAAATTATAATTCAATTCAATGCTTAGAATCCTACCTATTCAAACTGGTAATAGCTGCTTTATTTTCACCCAATAATTACTGCAAACAGGGCAGCTAAGTGGTGCAGTGAATAGATCACCAGCCCTGGAGTTAGGAGGACCTGAGTTAAAATCTGACCTCAGACACCTAACACTTACTAGCTGTGTGACCTTGGGCA
Organism: Petaurus breviceps papuanus; assembly: GCF_028583685.1. Taxonomy (NCBI): domain Eukaryota; kingdom Metazoa; phylum Chordata; class Mammalia; order Diprotodontia; family Petauridae; genus Petaurus; species Petaurus breviceps. Next base: position 6,947,783 of record NW_027187332.1, on the reverse strand, counting down.
AGTCACTTAACCCCAAATTTCCCTACCTTCCCCCCTCCAAAAAGAAGAAAAAAAGAATTACTACAACCAAACATATGGACTATGTCTATATGACATCAAAATATTTAATTAAAGGAGGATTAAAAAATACCTGTGATTTCATCAGTATGGGGCATTCTCAGTGCTTTTCTTAAACTTATAGTCTTAAGAGACATACCTGAGTCAACTAAGAGGTGACTTACCCAGGGTCATATAGTCAGTGGATATTAAAGGGAGAAACTGATCCAAGCTAGTCTTGCTATTACATAGAAGAGTAATTATCATTGTTTTGACATCAATTTATATATATATATATATATATATGTATGTATATATGTGTGTGTGTGTGTATACTTGTATTCTTCCATCTATCAATAAATATTGTTTAAGCACCTACTATGTGCCAAGAACTGTGCTAATTTCAGAGGATAAAAAAAAGGAGCAAGGACAGTATATGCCCTCGTGAAACTCACAACCTGGGAAGAGAAGACAGGAAACGAGTGCGTACGAACCAGCTAATTATCGGAGGGAAGGACACAGTGCAAGGGGTAAGGTTTATAGTGAGGAAGACAAAGATTCCAGTGTTCCGTTAGAGATTCAAAGTGGACAAGCCATTTAACCTTTTGGTGTTGTAGGCACTTTCCTAAGACTATGAAGTACATGAGTTTCAAATTTGCATTGATGGGGGCACATCTAAATAGATGTTTCTACATGGATAGATTCATGACTTTAGAACCCACCATCCCAGGAATTATATGTCTATACCTGTATTATCTATATCAAAATCTATATGTATAGCTCTCTATGTAGTGAAAAAGATACAGATAACTATATGTTTATCATTATCTTTCATTATCTCCATCTATAGCCATATCCATAGAAAAATAGCTAGCTATAGTTATGTAGACAGAGAGAGGTATCTATTTGTATCTATAAAGCTATAGTTTAAGGATATGTTGACATTTGGGTATGTATACACACAAACACACATTCCAACAGAGATATGATATAGTTTTAGATCTCTATCTATATTGATAAACATAGATATCTATTAGTTATCAATCATTGCTTTTAGTAAAATTGATCTGTGAGGCTATATTTAGTCATGATTTATACTACTTTGAACTCAGTTCACATTTTTTTATTGTTATTATTTGGAATTATGTAAAAATAAAATTTTAATTATTACGGAATATTTCAGTAATCTCCCCACATTGTGAAATATTCACTTATACTTTTATATATTTATAGTTTATAAATACTTTGGTGCTTGGATTGATCCCACTGTTGTGGAAAAAAACGCTTTTTTGAATTCTGTGCATAAATACATCTATCTGTATATGAAGTAGAGGGGGGAACAGAAGAACTAATTAGGATTATTTGCCCCAGTGATTTAAATAACTATGATTCTTCAGCTCTAAAATTCATTTTTCTGGTGTAGACTTATATTGTGTTTGTTTTTTAAAGTCATAGGGAAACATTTAAGTAACAAATAAAAAAGTCCCTCTTTACTATTTTGCTTCAACATTTTTCCTCATAAATCATATTGTACAGATAATGAAATGCATAGCATTACCTAACTGTTTTGAAGTTCTCTTCAGAATATTCTGCATTTCATACAGAGTGACAGAACTATCACCACCTCTTGTGATGAGAACTGAGGCATTATAATTATCCTTGTAAGTCCTTTCAAGCAGAATAATAAATGTCTGCCTAGTGATAGAACAAAGGAGAGACAGAGACAGAGACAAACAGACAGAGAGATGAGAGACTGAGAGAGAGATAGAGACAGAGACAGACAGAGACAGAGAGAGAGAGACAGAGGGAGACAAACAGAGACAGAGACAGGGAGACAGAGACAGGGATAAAGACACAGAGACAGAGACCAAGAGGCAGAGACAGAGACAAAAGGGATGGAGAAGAAAGAGAGATAAGCAAAGAAAAAATCTAGATAGAATGTAGTGTTTTAGAAGCTTCTTAGGCCGTATCTTAGGAACAGATTCATTGAAAAAATAAGATATTTTCAAAGAAATTGGCTGTGGAAATCTTTAACCATTAAACTTCTTGCCAATAAGTTGATAATTTTGTTTAATCAGGCCAAATAGTACAGTAAATCAGTTGCACGTACCACGTTTCAGGCACTGTGCTAGGTGCTAGGTATACAAAGAAAGAAAATCCCTGCTCTGAAGGATCTTACAGTCTGATGGAGGAGATAACATATAAAAAACTTGGTACCAAAAACATATTTATTGGATAAACTGGAGAAAATAAAAAGGCTCTAGAATTTAGAGGTATTTGAAATGTGTTCTGCATAAGATGAAGTTTTAGTTAAAACTTGAAGGAAGCCAGGAAAGCCAGGGGGCAGAGATGATAAAGGGGAACTTTCACAGCAAAGATAAGAGCCCCTGAAAATATTCAGATTTGGGAGATAAAATTTATCATTCAAGGAATAGAAAGGAAGCAAGTGGTGATGGATCATATAGTACATGAGGGAAAGAGGGAGAGGTATAAGATATAAGAAAACTGAAAAGATGGTAATATAACAGTAGGGGACAGGTCATGAAGGATTTTGAACACCAAAGGTTTTATATTTGATACTAGGCAAGATAAGCAGGCAATTAAGTTTATTGAGTTTGTAGAGTGATAGTGACATAGTCAGATTTGTGCTTTAGGAAGATTACTATGAGAAAAGGAACTGTAGTATGGAGCAGTGTGGGGGGTTTATGGTAGGGAGACCAATTAGCAGACTATTGCAATAGTCAAGGAATGAGGTGATGAGGGCTTGCATCAATATGGGTGTAATGTCAGAAGAGGGAATGAGAGATATGAGAGAGATATACAACAGCAAAATCTATAGGCCCTGTCAACAGTGTGGATAAGGGTGGGTGAGAAACTAAAGATGACCCCTAGGTTGTGAGCCTGTGCAACTGGGAAGGTGGCAGTGACCTTTAAAATGATAGGGTAATTTGAAAGAGGGGAGAATTAGGAGGGGGGAAAGCTAAAGGGTTCAATTTTGAATATGTTGATTTTAAAATCATTTTAAAATATCTAGTTTCAGATGTCCTATAATCATTTGAAGATGTGACTCTGGAGGTCAGGAGAGCAGTTCAGAGTGGATAAGTGGATTTGAGAATCATTAATATGCAGATGAAAGTTGAATACTTGGGGTTTAATAAGATCACCAATGAAAAAATATAGATGAAAGGTCCCAGGACAAAACTCTGTGGGATATATTTAGCGAACATTTGCATAGGGAAAATAAAGGTCAAAAGTTCTCCTGTATAATCCAGCCAAAATGAATGTAAAAGCTCTATTTATACTTTAGATTCATTTAAAGTTAGCTACCAACTTCTTTTTTTTCACTTCTATCCCCATTTAATGCTCTTTTCTATTAGCCTAATTTCTAACTATTCATAAAAGTTATAGGCTCCTTGAACTCCTTGGGGAAAAAAAAAGGATCAATTAATTCTTAATTCAGCTTTGAATCTCCCTCGGCAATTGCCACAATACTCTGCACATAATAAGCACTTCATTTTTTTTTTCCTGAGGTAATGAAGGTTTCCGAATTGAGAATCTTATTATATGTTATTTTTCAACATACAAATGTGAAATCAAGCAGTATCTCAGATGTTGAAACACCTGTTTTATGTAACATAGAAACCATTTTTATAACATATCGATACATGTATATATGGTATATGAATGCATTTGTGTGTATATATGTGCATTCACACATATATGTGTATAAATATGTATGTATATTGGTATATTTATATTCATTTACATATATGTATGTATCAATTGTTATAGTAGATAATTATGGGATGTCATGATTAATGTTATACTATCCAACAGTGGTACTGATGCAGTTGTTAATTGAGATTAAAATTATACTTTGAAGGCTATTCTAGAAGGGTTTCAATTCAATGAACATATACCAAGTGTTACTATTATTGGAAAGGTAGGAATTGTGTAAGAAAACTTTGGGTTTTTTTCTAAACATAGTAAAATAAGTAAGAACATACTTTTTATACTTTATGTGAAATATGATAAAAGATGATCAGAAAAAAGGAATATCTTTTTTAAAAATCATAATAAATTCTAAATATTCATCTACCTTTAGAAACAATTTAATTATATTTGAGTTGATTTGGGGGGCATACGAGAGGTTATTAAAAGTGAATATTTTTTAATTGAAATTATATATTAGGGCAGGAAAAACAACATGTTTCTGTGTTGTATTTCTCTTAAAATGAGTTATACTAGAACAAATAAAATTTAAATTGTTCAAAAATGTCTAAGGCTTTTGAAAACCATGTTTGTTCAGGAAGAGGAAAGGATTATATTAAAACTGGAAAGCCTTAGTTGGAGAAAGAGTTGCCAAATACATAATCCTAATTGAAAATATTTAGAGCCTCTGTCATTTGAGGAATGACTAAACAAGTTGTAGCACAGGAATGTAATAGAATATTGCAATATCATAAGAAATGGTGAACTTGAAAAATCCAGAGAAACACAATAAGACATGTGTGAAATATAAGAGATATAATTTAGAACAATAAATACAATGTCCACAACAATGCAAATGGAATAGCCGCAACAAAAATGAAATTAAATATTACATTATACACCAATTTGGCCCTGAAGTAAAAAGAACATTGTCCTCTATCCCTTCTTTAAAAAGTTGTGAGAGTATAAGTGAAATATATTTAATAATATGCTGTCTGACTTGATTAATATGTCAAGTAGTTTTGTTTTGAGTTTTCCCTGACTTTTTCTTCTCTGTCTCTCTTTCTCTCTTTTTTTTATTCTTCATTAAAAGGGCTGTTTATTTGGAAGGGAAAAGGAAATATAAATTCAGAAATCAAAGCACAATATACACAAAAGAAAAGAAAAATTTAAAATAAAAAAGAAATGTCTTTCATCAAATGGGGAAAGTTACAACATAAAAATAATGGAATATTCTACTATAATCAAAGAAATCATTGTAGCTAAGTGAGTTAGTTGGCTTAATAGATAGAACACTGGGCCTGCAGTCAGGAAAACCTATATTCAAATCTAGTATCAGTCATCTATTAGCTATGTGATCCTGGTCAAGTCATTTAACTTCTATTGGTCTCAGTTTCCATGTCTGTAAAACAGGGACAATAATAGAGGTAGCACTTTGAAAACCTTAAAATGCTATAAATAATTATAATTATAATAATTATTTTTACCAAGAACTCAAAGAAGCTTGGAAAGATAAATGAATTGATGTAGATACAAAGAACCAAGAAATAATGTCCACAATAACTACAATGATACTATTATATTTACCAAATTTGACTCTAGAAAAGAGTTGAATAAATGATTCTCTTTATCTTCTTTACAAAGGTGAGTCAATATGAATGAGTGATATCCTATATGCTATCAGATACATTTGATACTTTGGCTACTTTTGCTGAAGTGTTTTTTTCCCTTTATTTTATTTTTCATCAGAAGGAATAAATTGCTAGAGAGGTAAGGGAGAAGAATATATTCAGAAACAAAATAAAGCATTACATTTTTTTAATAGTTGAGATTTTGCTGAAAGCAATTGGTCTCCGTGCAAAGAAAATTAAACTGTGGTACTGAATAGAAGAAAGATACCCAACAGAGAAGAGAGGAAAGAAATACTTTACTCTTTTAAGATTGACTGAGACATCTCAAAAATAAAATAAGCTCTCCTAGAATTCTCCAGGACTAGCATAAGGAAGTGCCAGATAAGACTAAGTGAAGGGATTAGGGTAAACACCTCATTATAGACTGCAGAGAACTGACAGGAACGTAAGGATTTTCAATAGAGAAACAACAAGTGTATATACTAATGCTTACAGATTTCTAGGCATCCAAATCTCTTAAAGTCACCTAATGTCAAAGCTGGAGGCTGGCATGAGTGATCACAATACCTAGGGTTCCAGACTCTGGAAGAATTGTGACAGGCATAGAATGAAAAAAAAAGCTCAAATGACAGCTCAGGTAAAGACAAAAACAGTTAAATATTATTTTGGATGTTAGTTTACTTAATTAATTGGGACATGATAGGAGACATTGTTGCTCTCAAGACAACTTTACACAAAATCACTTGCAAAGTTTGTATGAGCTAAGTGTTTCAGTGGATAAAGCACTGGGCATGGAACCAGAAGACTCATCTTCATGAACTCAAATCTAGCCTTAGACAAGTACTTTCTGTGTGGCCGTGGACAAGTCTCTTAACCCTATTTGACACAGTTTCCTCATCTGTAAAATGAGCTATGAGAAGGAAATGACAAATCACTCCAGTATTTTTGTCAAGAAAACTCCAAATGCAGTTATAAAAAGTTGAACTCAACTGAAAATCAGTGAAAAAAGTTTACACATTTTGATAATAGAGAATTTCATAGAGTCATACTTTGAAAGATGGTAGGTACTTCAATGGCCATCTAATCAAAGCAATATATGACATGTTTATATATTAAAATATACGCAATTTAATATCCTTTGCAAGCCTTATTGTACTAAGTGTACATCAAGCCTCTGCTTGATCTGGTTGATTTCTGTATTTTTGGTGAGTCAAATTCCATTTATGAAAATATTGCTCAGATATGAAGGTACACTGCCCTGTACAAAGAATGAAAGTAGCTTCAGCCACATAAATGAAAATTTCTAAAAGAATCATCTAATTTAGAGCTAAAAGGAGATAGAGAAATAGTAAGATTGTAAGTGAGATCTGGAAGGTCACAGTTGAATTCCCTATTTCTCAATTGAAGAAACTGAGGCCTTTGGAGGATAAATAATTTGCACAAGGTGACACAGGTAATAAGGTTCAGAAGCAGATTCTGAACTCAGATCCTCTAACACCAGAGTCAGTATACTTTTAGTTATATCAAGAGTCTTTCTAAAATCAAATAAATTAATTGAGCTTTCAAGTCACAACTTTTGGATTGTCAACAGAAACATAATTTACTCTCCATTGTGCCACAGAGCAACATAAAATTTATTTTCACAGTAATATACTCCATGAAGACTTCCAGCCCATGATCATGCCAGACTATATAAAGTCTAGATAGATAGATAGATAGATAGATAGATAGATAGATAGATAGATAGATAGATAGATAGATTAATATAGATATTTCCTCAATTGAGACATGAGGGAGTTTGACTCTTCAAGTGTTGAGTCGTTTCAGGTGCTTCTGCCTTTCAGCTTCAAGAAGGAAGAAGGAAGAGGCCAACCCCACTTCAGGTTAATTAAAAGATTCAAAGAAGGAAAACATGATTGAATCTAGCAGTCTCCTTCATGTCTCTATCCTGTATTTGTTACTCTAAAAACATCAGAGAATTTTCTTTTAGGTGAGGTCTAGAATTCTCTCTCTTGGTCAAGCTGAATTGTTTTGGTCCCAATTGGAGAACTCCTTTTACTACTGTCTAGTATATATTCTCATATATATATACCTTCCCTTGTTTCTATTTTGCTACGATTTGGGTAAGTGTTTTTCTTTGTGATTTGCTATTGTGTATGGCTTATTCAGGAAGGACTAGCACCTCTGGTATGAGAACTTGTGTGTGTGTGTGTGTGTGTGTGTGTGTGTGTGTGTGCCCATGCCCGTGTGTATCTCTGTGTGTATATTTACATACGTATGTATATGTGAGTGAATTACTTAGAATTTCTAGATTTGGCCTATAATATTCTCTGGAGTTTTGCTTTGTTTTCTTGGGGGATGGGGGTTTCCTTTCAGTTAGTTTTTGTACTTCCTTTTCCATTTGACTAATTTTACTTGTGGATGTATTGACCATGTTGTCCTGTCCTGAATTTGTATTTTAATCTTCTCTGTCACCAAGATATTTCTCTGTGGTCATTGTTTTTCTTCTATTATTCTTGCTCATGTTGTTTACCTTTTTACTGGCTTTTAAATTTGATCTCTGCTTCTGGGGCCCAGTGGACACTGTCCCAGATTCTTGTGCTGGGGGTTACAGGTCTGGTTACTGGTTTTCTGTGCTGGGGCCTCAGGTGCTGGAAACTGGATATTGTGGTGGTCTGGTAGTTTATCTGGTGCTAAGCTGGAGCTGGTTAGTGGTGGCTGATTTTGCCTGCTATGACAGCCTGGAGCTCAGAATCTGCCACTTGTCTGCTGAAGTGGAGCTTGTGTAATGCCATGCACAGAAGCTTTCCAGAAGAACTGCTACTGTGAACTGCTTTTAAGGTTCTGATTACACAGTATAGTGAACACTCTATTCTATTACAAATCAAAGCAAAACATTCACAGAAAATCAAGGTACAGAATTCACAATATTCAACTTATTTTCACAAACAGCTTATCACTAAAATGGCCACATAGTTTTCACCAAAGTGGTCACAAAATTTAGAACAAAGAATAATCATCTCAAAGTACAATAGTCAAAGTCTTCCACTCCTGGGGCAACTTGATTAACTCAATCAGGCACTTATTCAGCAATCAGTTACTAAGTATCATTAATCACTAAGTACAATCATTAGATAATACAGAAACCCTCCACCCCTAGGTCACTAGTAAACTACAATTTCATAATTACTCAGTACCATGGAGAGGTCTTTTTCATATTAACTTGGGGCCTGTTCTCAGATTCACTGGATCCCCTTCCATGGTCCCTGATTCTAACTGGACTCACCAGACTGTCACCTGGGTTCAATGGCAGACAGCTCCTAGTTCCTTGACCAGTTCTCTGTGTAGATCCTGCTCCACAATGAAGTTCACAGGGTCTGGTCCATATCAGATCCTTCACCATTTCTGCTCCAGGGAATTCAAGGCTCAACCAAGCCACAAAGAGACAAAGTCTCAGCATCCCAGTCATGCTTCCTCAGTCACTGGGGCTCCGGGTTCTGGGCTCAGGGCTCTGGGCTCTGGTCTCCTGTTCAGAAGAAGCTAGACCACAACAAGTTCTCAGGAAATTCTGGCTCAGTTCTTCATTCTCTATTCTGTACCTGCTCTGCCACCAGATGCTGGTCTCAAGAAATGCTGATTGTGCCTCTCTTAGGCTTTTCCTTATATACACACAGCATTATCTACTTCCTGTTTCAGCCAACCTCTTCCTGTTATGTCAGCAACAGGAGGCAGGAGTTCATACCTTCTGTTTCCCCAACAGAGGTTTGATCAGTTGCTAAGTGCTAAGTACCTGCTACCTTTACCAACACAAAGGGGTCTTCAAATTCAAATTACATTACCATTATAGCTTGCTGCTGGATTTCTGGGACATCTCCTGTCCTGTACTGGTCCCCTTCAGCCACAGCAAGAGGGACCTTTCCTGTTGGAGGATTCCTTTTAAGAGGTAATCAATGTCATCTTTTCATACCACTTTATTTCTAAGAGAAATAACTACCCTCTGTTTCTAAGATCAGCATTTTTTGTAAGGGTTTTTTGCAATAAGTCTAGGCTGGGTTTTTTTTTTTACTTTCAAGAAATCCATTGATTCTTTTCCTTTTCTTTTTTCTACCTCAATCCATTTTCCAAGTCACTTTTTTCCTATGAGATATTTGATAATTTCTTCTAGGATTTTAACTTTGTTTTTAATATTTTTTATTATCTCAATATGTCATGATTTTCTATTTGTTCCATGCTAATTTTTAGGGATTTTGTTACTTTGGTAAAGTTGTTGTTATTTTTTTCTTAAGCAATCAGGTTAAGTAACTTGCTCAAGGTTACATAGCCAGTTATTTCTGGGTGTGGTGCTAAGTATCAGAGCCTGGATTCAATCCCAGGTCATCCTGACTCTGGAGATGGTGCTCTTACTCACTGTGCTACCTGGTTGCCCCCACTTTGGTAAAGTTTTATAGTTTTTGTGCTAAGTTTTTTTATTCTTTTTCCATTACTTTCTTTCATTAATCTTATTTTTCCATTTTTCTATAATTTTCATTTCATTTATAAAAACTTTTAAACTATTCTTTAAAATTTAGCCCATCTTTTCCAAGAACATGTGTGAATTTATGCCCAGACTCTTTGTCTTTGATGCTATATTTTTAAATATTTTGGAGTCATTCTCTTCTGGGTTCGTGCCTTGAGCATCCCTGTCACCATAGTAACTTTTTTTAGTGTGATTCTTTTTGTTGTTGCTTGTTTGTTTCTTCATTCTTTCATCCTACTTCCTGATGTTAGACTTTATGTTAGAGCCAGGCCCTGTACACTGATGGGGAAAATATCTGCTTTGATCCTACTGTTGCTTTCTTGGGGTATTAAGTGGTATGTTACTCCACGTTCTCAGAAACAGCTTATTCTGGAGATCAGCAAGCCTTCAGTCTTCCCAAAAGGTCATGTCCAGAGAAAAACTTGTTTGCTATGTCCTCTTGTCTAAATTGTGTGAATTCCTCCCTTTGCTTTGAGTTTGAAAAATAGGTTTGAATGGAGTTTCAGTAGACTGCTGTTTTACTCAGCAGCTATTAGACTGTAAGAAATCTCTGATTGTTCAGAGTGGTAGAGCTCCAGGCTTCCCTTTTGCCTTGGATTCCTGCCCTTGTTATTATTCTGTAGGCTTCACTCTGGGCTAAGTAGAACTTGAATTTTGTTCTGTTCCTGGGGTCCAAATCACACTGTTACTTCTTGCTTCTCAAATTGCTCCTTTCTTGGTATATAGTCTAAGGCCTGAACTCAATCTTTACTAAGATATCAGCCCTGGGAGCAGGTTCCTTCTTTAGTTTTCCCTAGATATGTGACATACAATTGAGCAGTAATTAAAAGAATAGTCAGAACCTGCTCTGCACACTACAGAAGTTTTGGTCACTCTGTTCTGGATAGGGGACCTCACCTTGCCCCCAGGTACACAGTTTCTTCATGTGCTCTAATAATGTCTATGTTGGTGCTTCTGGCCAGACTACATTTCCAGTATCACAAATCTCTCTCTCTCTCTCTCTCTCTCTCTCTCTCTCTCTCTCTCTCTCTCTCTCTCTCTCTCTCTCTCTCTCTCTCTCTTTCTCTCTGTCTCTGTCTTTCTCTCTCTGTCTCTCTCTCTCTCACTCTCTCTCTGTTTTCTTATGCCAACAAGGACTGAAGAAATGATTGACTGATTTTTTTCTTGGATTTCCCATTCCAGATGGAGTCTTGTGTACTTTCAAAATGTTTGGAAGAGTTTTTTCTATGTGTGTGATCGATGTGTGTTGCTCAAATGGAAAGCGTAATAAGAATACTGTATTTACACAGATGAAATCATGGAACTTTTGAAATTTTAAAGAAATATATGACAACATCTTCTAACCATCTGCCCTTCAAGTTAGGTTTGTGCTTTTGAATTCTTTTGCTGCCATCCATATTAAAAAATTATATATCAGTCTTTTTTCTTCTATGGTACTGTTCTTTAAAACGAAATTGTTGTTTTTGTTTTTTCCTCCACTTATGCAGTGTATGCTGCTGCTGGTGTGCCAATAACATAATTACATTAGATGACCACTGAGCTAACAATGCCGTATGCCACAGAGTGAAAGGTCACTTTAGCACATAAATCTCTGGCATCATTCAGTACTTTAAATGCACTCTCCAGCACTTTTAACTCAACAGCAGTTTCTAAGGTTTTTGGTTCAATAACTTGACAGCTGATTGACATTCTGTTTTGTCTTTGTTGTTTTACAAAGGAATGAACAGACTCATCACCCTCCCAATGTCGACCATGACTGGGCCTTCAAAATGCTTTCTGTACAGGAGTGACATTCTGGATTTTTTCTTCTCTAATCTTCATAATATACATTCTGTTTATTAATATTGTATTTCCATACTGTACTTTTTTTAGTTTACATAGTTAATATATTATTTTTTAAATTCACTATATATGTGTGTATAAAATTTTTCCTTGTAATATTATTTTTTAAATGTTTCCTATATTATACTTTTAAAAAAAGTTTAATCTCCTTGGGGAGGCCAGATGGCACAGTGAGTAAGAGCACCACCTGCAGAGTCGGGATACCCTGGGATCCAATCCTGGCTCAGATACTTAGCACCACACTGTAATGTAATGCCAAGGAAAGGCAACTTCTCAAGGTTCAAAATACCAGCATAGGTGCTCTCCATTTTATTCAGTGACAAACTAAAAACAGAGAAGGTCAAAACATGACATCATTCCAAATACAGCATTTACTAAACATGATTAAATAATCTCCAAGGACTACCCCACCCCAGGACCTTCCAATCATTCAATCAATTACAAAGTTCCTGGTCTAAATACTTCTCCACCCCTAGGCTATACCTTCATTTAGTCCACCACAAAGCCCCTGTTCTCAAATGGAGATTAGTTTCCAAACATAAGTAAAGTACCTTCATTTGTCAATCACAGAGCACAAAAAGGTCAAAAGTTCCCCACCCCTGGATCACAATTGAATCTACCCCAGAGTTACATCAAGTTCAAGCACAGCACTTAATACCCAAATGGAGGTCTTTTCTTCATCTTGATATGAGGCAAGTTCTCAGCAATCTTAGTTCCTGGGGAGATGAGGCTTAGCAAGGCCACAAGACAAATTGCCAGTCTCTTCATTAATTCATCCTCTGTCTGTAGAACAGTCCTAGAACCCCTGAAACCATTAACAAAACCCTCTCCTAGGATTTCTGTAAACATACAACAAGAAAATCCTTCTTCAGGGCTTCTGAACCAACAGAAAGGTTCCCAGACCCCTGCAACAACAGCACTGTCCTTCACCAGTGGACAGTATTCACTCTGTCTGCAGGACAGTCTCCAGACTCCTGCAACAACAGCACTGTCCTTCACCAGTGGACAGTATTCACTCTCTGTCTGCAGGACAGTCTCAGGGCTTCTTAACCAAAAGCCAGGTTCCAGGACTTCTTCAACAACAGGACTGTCTTTCACCAGTGGACAAATCTGGCAAAAGAACATCAAAACAGACAGACAAAGTACCAGCAAAACAGCCATGTCTCCTCAGTCCTTGGCAGCTCAGGGGGCAGGTCTCAAAAGTCCAGGGCGATTCAAAGTGGCTCTCAGCAATCCTTCTCAGTCTCTCTCTGCCTCCACGAGGTGCCGCTTCCAAAAAGTTCTCCTGCCTCTCTCTTGTCTCTCCTAATCTATGTCACCAGCTCCTCCCAGTTCAGGACTCTCTTTTCACATCAACAAGTCCATCCCACAGGTGGGATTAACAAGCTCTGGGTTTTAACACAATCAATTTGAAAACCAAGTCAATACAGGGGAATCTTTAATTGCCATTACTATCACACACACCCAGAAATAACTGGCCATGTAACCGTGAGCAAGTTAATTAACCCCAATTGCTTAAAAAAAAAACATGTAATCTCCAAACATATATGCCTATGACTAAATTATGCAGATTAACTGATTGGACCAATGAAATCATCTGCCAGGTAATCTTTGGTGAAAACTATATAAATCCCTATTGTTTACTGAGGCCTAATTTTTAAGTCATGGCCTCTCCAGGGATATGGCCTGCATTAAAGATGCCTTAAAGAAGCCCTGTAGAATCCATGTTTGATTGGAGAAGAAAGGAAGTAGTATCTTCTTCCTTCCCTAAGGCAAGATGGAGTGAAGTTTGCAGTTCCTCTGACTGAAACCCTCACACCCAGGAGAGACTGGAAGCAGTCCTACTGAGACAACTGTCCATGGAGCTAAATAATTCTAGAGATTACAAATTTGCTGCCAAAATGTCATTGTAATCTACTTCTATACATGTTCAGCACCTGAAAATGCTTGCAGGATTTCTTCAGGACAAGTCCACCAGGTATTACCAAAACTAGCACCGCTGATGAGTTTGCAAGTAACAGGTAAACAAGGTGAAATGTTCCCAATGAAAGAGGTCATCCATTATCTATGCCAGTACAGAATGGTAAAAATTCTTTATGATAAGTAGGAAAAGAATAAGGTATATTTTGCTATGGATGTTCTGGGACAACTGCTAGGAATTCATAGAGCTTCTATGTGAAATATTGGAGCCCCTTACATAATATGCTAAGAAAGGACCTGGGGGCGGCCAGGTAGCACAGCGAGTAAGAACACCAGCCCCAGAGTCGGGATGACCTGGGATCGAATCTGAGCTTTGATACTTGGCACCCACCCAGAAACACCTGGCCGTGTAATCCTTAGCAAGTTACTTAATTGCTTAAAAATTGCTTAAAAATTACCCAATTGCTTAAAAAAAAAGAAAGAAAGGACCTGGTCCTTGCAAGTGTTTCAGATCCTTCACAGATTCTTCCTCTCTCCCAGGATCACAGTATGGATAAAGACAAGATCAACTGAAGCAAAGTGAGGAGGGAAGTTCTAACCCCAGGAAATGAAAAAAGAAGGAAATATTCCTGCTTTCTCTAGCTCACATGGAAAATGCAGAAATCCAAGAGAATATGAAGTTTTGATAGGGAATTTAACCCTAAAAATGTCACCTAGTTAAAACTGTGTGTTTGAGGAATGGGATGTAATTGACCTGCCTTTGTGGTTCTCAGGAAACTTGAGAAACAACTAAATACCTACAAGTAGTGGTTCAACTGACTTGCGGACAAATCAGGATATAGATACTGTCATTGTTTTAGACCTTATGGATGAGAGAGTTCTTTAATAAGTCAGGATCAGAACAGCCAAATGTTGCAGTAAAAATTGAAGCTACTGATACTAAACAAGCAATTGAATGAAGGGAATGATGACAAAAATTTTGTTGAAGTTAGGATATTTGATATCCTTAAGGATTCTCAATGCTTGAGTGTTGACCCAGATATAAAAGTTACTTCTGAGGATTAATGGTAGTGCACCAAATGTAAGAAGTTTAACTCTCCAAGCAAAAGGTGCTGTTTCTGATGTTGAGCATGAGAAAAAAAAATGGTATGAAGATTGTGCTAAACTGCCCCATTCCCTTTCTGAGGCCACTATCACTGCCATGCCAACAAAGAAAGATGACCAAAGAATTGATGCCCCTGATTGCTAAAGAACCATGTTTTACCCACTTGTCTATCCCAAAGAAATATATATTATAGAAGGACAACCCAAACTACCAGACCCTTGTTTCTTAGTAGAATTCTTAGATTTGGCTGAGAGTTCTGAAATGTATTCATGAAGAGTCTGAAACAACTGAACAACAACAAAAGATATGAGCCTTTTTTCTAGGCTATTAGGGATTTCAAATTGCTGGAAAACTCTCATTGTTGGTAGTAGAGTATCTAACTAAAATAATCAGAAAAATTAAAGTTAGCAATTTGAAAACATAAACATTATCTAAAGAACATTCCCATAGATTATTGCAGTTCAATGAATCTCTTCACTTTTCAGTCAGATTGCTTGTTCTGAGGACAAGGGCTTCAAGCAAAGCACAGTATCCACTGATGCTTCTCTTTTCATTGTTCCATAGACTGAGCTGTTCTGTTTAGTGAGACACCACATGTTGAAGTGTTAGGCCACTCAAGAAACCCAGAACTTAGTGCACAGAACTGTATTCCTGAAAGAGCTTTTTCCTAGAGGCAGAGAATAAATTATCTCTAAGATATAACAGTACCAACTCTCATGTTCCCCCACGTCAAATAGCTAGTGACAGAGCTAGGATAAGAATCCTGAAATTCAAGAAATAGTAATATTTAAATTGTACATTTGATTGAAACACTGTAATGGTTATGGGATTTGAAAATCTTCCATGCCCCTGGAATTTGCTGACATAGCAACAAGGGGTGGGGCAAGAGGAAACTGGAACCAAGCTAGAATGAGTGGAGTGACTGGAAGGGTGGTGGCATCAGTGACAGTGGCAGCAGTAACAGTGGCACAAACTCTTTTTTTTTTTTGAGCTAACCAGAATTTCTGCTAAGGACTCCTGATGAGGGCCGCCAGAGATGAGATCTGCAGGAGGGGGGGGAGGGGGGAAGGGGAGAGGACGGACATCTGGGAGCAAGCAACATGGATGCTCAGCAGTTGCTGTGAATGAGGAATAGATGACATTTGCCTGAGGTAGCCTGTTCTGTTTTGAAGGCTTGAGAATGTGTGTGTTTACTGCATTAACTACATGTAACAAATCTGCAGCTACTGTGAGGGTTTTGAGTTTCTGGTTTTGGGACTCAATTTCCTGGTATTTGAATAAATGTTCTAGCTTTGTCCCCCATGTAGAGAGCCTGGTACATTTTGTGATTAATAACCATATCAGCATATTTATAGTTACCGTAGGCATTGTGAATATGACATTACTGTAACAAACACCTAATTATGCTGAAACATTCTGAGGAGTATCACCATTCAAAGATGCCATAAGACCCTAAAAGCAAGTGATAAATGTTGGTCTTTAACACTAATTACTCAAACATTATTACATTGGAAAATATTATGAATATTCTGGAGGTGGAGGAATATTTAACCTTTTTATTCTCTCTTGTTTCCATGAAAATGTGCCTCGGTGTTTAAAGTAGCCTCTAGTTTTGTTTGTTTGTTTTCTCTCCTGTTTTGCCATATAAAAAGATTGCTTTTGAGATTGATTACTAAGTTATATGATTGAGAATTTACATTACAAACACTTATTAATCACCTTTTTTATACAAGGGATTATACTAGGTCTTGAGAAATTCTCAATCAGTGTTTTATCATTGTGACACTAAAAGATATTTTGATAGATAATATAAAAATTTACCATTATATTTTCTTCTGACATTAGATTTATTGCTTTAACCTCTCTTATTTTCCTTTAAAAATAAATAATGAAAATTCTATTCATTGATTTATCTAAACTTTTCTTGAACCTATGTGAATTTTGAGCCTATACATCTTCTTTGTTAACAAATTCAAGACTTGCTATTTAGTTTGTTTAGAAGTTTATTTAACATTATTTGTTTAGAGGAGGGAAGCATTTTTTCCTGTATATATAAAGTGGTGAAGACTGGGGAATGGTATATTGACTATCATTGACATCTGATTTCCATTCTCCTTACAAGAGGTGTCACTAAAGAGAGAGAAATAGTCTTTTTTTTTTCTCCCAGACTTCGAGGTCTTTTGGACCAACCTTTCTAGTTCAAATCTCAGTAAGAGATCTCATTCTAGTTTATGGTTATTATCCAGTACATTTATCAAATTTTCATCTCTGTTGACAAAGCCAGAACCAAGAAACTATACACACACATACACACACACACATGTGTGTGTATATAAAATTTGCTTCATAATGATAAAGAAGTCCTGAGTTAAAGGTTCCCTACTTAACAACTCCAAAATTCTCCATTTAGCCATATGTTAATAAGCAGCTGGAAAAACAAGGCAGTGAAGCACACTTCACACTCAGTAAGTGCATTGTCTTTAAGGGGCACTTCCTAAGAGGTTATGATTTGCAAGTATCATATAAATCCTTACTTCCTTCCTTTCATTCAGCAAAATTACTAACATGTGAAAGCAATACACTCTTACATAATAAAATGTGATTTAGTCCTGCAAAATGATGCTTCAAGGCTCTCCTCCAATGAAAGGAAATGAGCTACAGCCCATTGATATACTACTAGTGGAACCATATATTGTTCCAGTTATTCCAGAAAGAAATTAACATTCTAAAAGTTGCCAAATTCTGTATGTTTTTTAATCAAGGAATACTGTTTCCACATCCCAAAGAAACCAGAGAAAGAGGAAAACATTTGACATGTGAGAAAAATATCTAAAACTTCTCTTTTTAATGGTTGTAAAGAACTGGAAACCAAAGGGTTTATCCATCAGTTGAAAACTGGCTGAACAAAATATGAAACATAAATGTAATGGAACAACACTGTACTAGAGAAATTAGGAAGTAAATAGTTTCAGAGAAACCTCGCATGAACTAATGCAAAGTGAAGAATGCAGAAAAAGAAAAACAATTTAAATATTTTATTTTTCCAATTATATGTATAAATATTTAACATTTTTAAATTTTTTTTAGTTTCAAATGTTTTCCTTCTCACCCTATCTTCCCTCCTTAAAGAGAAGGCAAGCAATTTGATAAGGAGGATATACATGGGCAGTCACACAAAATATATTTCTATATTAGTCATGTTGTGAAAGAAAACACAGACAAAATACAAGGGGCAAGGAAGGAAGCAAAAAATTATCCTTCAATATACAGTCAGATTCTATCAGTTATTGCTCAAGGTGTGGATAGCATTTTTTATGATAAGACATTTGAATTTGTCTTGGATCTTTATATTTCTGATAATAGCTAAATTATTCACAGTTAATCATACAACATTGCTGTTACCATGTATAAGGTTGTCCTGGCTCTGCTCACTTCACTTTGCATAAGCTCGCCTAAGGGCTGGCCAGTTGTTTTTTTTTTTTTTTATGAAATCATCCTGCTCATCATTTCTTTTATCACAATAGTATCCCATCACAATCATATAGCACAACTTACTCAGCCATTCCCCAATTAATGGGTATCCCTTCATTTTTCAGTTCTTTGACATGACTAAAAAAGCTGCCATAAATATTTCTGCACATATAGGCTATTTTCCTTTAAAAAAATTAATCTCTTTGGTATACAGATTTAGTTGTGTCATTGCTGGATCAAAGTATATGCATGGCTGTACAGTCCTTTGGGCATGGGTCCAAATTATTCTCCAGAATGGTTGTATCAGTTTGCTACTATACCAATAATTCTTTAATGTCCTAGTCTCACAACATTCACTATATTTGCCATTTTCTTTTTCTGTCTTATTAGCCAATCTGATAGGCTTGAGGTGTTACCTAAATGTTGTTTTAATTTTAATTTCTTCAATCTATAGTGATTTGTTACATTTTTCATATAACTAGAGATAGCTTTGATCAATTCATCTGACAGCTGTCTGTTCATATCATTTGACCATGTTGGGAAATGACTTGTGTTCATATAAATTTGAAGCATTTCTCTATATATTTGAGAAATGAGGCCTTTATCAGAGATACTTTCTATAATTTTTTATCATAGTTATCATTCCCTGTATTTCTCTCCATCCTATTTTCTCCCAGTTTATCTTCCTCTCTTTCCCCTTTCACTCTGTCCATCCTCAAATGTGCTTTGTTGTTGGCTACTGTTACCACCAATTTGACCTGTTTTCAATCCGACCCACCCTTCTCTTGTCCCCTTACCATCTTACTTCCATTCAGGGTAAAACAGATTTCTGTGCCCAATTGAATGTGTATATTATTCCCTCTTTGAGCCAATTGCAAAGAGTTTAAGATTCACCCATTCTATGCTACCCCTCTCATTTCCCCCTACACTGTAAAAGTTCTTTTATGCCTCTTTTATGTGAGATAGTTTATGCCTTTCTACCTCTCCTTTCCTCTTCTCCCAGTGCATCCCTCTTTCTCACCTCTTATTTTTATATATTTTAAGATTTCATCCCATAATAGCCAACTCCTAGCCATGCCCTCTGAATATGAATACTCCTTCTAACAATCCTAATAGTGATAAAGTCCTTTGGAGTGATAAGTGTAATCTTCCCATATAGTATTGTAAACATTTTAATCTTATTGAATTCATTCTGATTTTTCTTTCTTTGTTTAGCTTTTTTGTATTTCTCTTGAGTCTTATATTTCAAAGTAATCTATTCAGCTCTGGTCCTTTCATCAGAGATCAGATGAAAGTCCTCTGTGTTGTTAAATGTCCATTTTTCCTTTGAAAGACTATATTCTGTTTTGTTGGGTAGATTTTTCTTTGTTTTAATCCTAGCTCCTTTGTCTTCTGGAATATCATGTTCAAAGCCTTTTGAGTCTTCAATGTGGATTTGATAAATCTTGTGTTACCCTGTCTGTGTCTCTGTGATATTTGAATTGTTTTTTTCTGGCTGCTTGCAATATTTTCTCTTTGACTTGGGAGCTCTGAAATTTGGATATAATATCCCAGGGTGTTTTATTTTATGATTTCTTTCAGTAAGTGATTGGTGGATTCTTTCTGTTTCTATTTTACCTTCTGGTTCTGGGATATCAAGTCAGTTTTCCTCGATAATTTCTTCAAAGATGATTTCTAGCCTTTTTTAAAAATCGTAGTTCCAATGTCTTCAATTATTACTCTTCAATTTATTTCCTTCCAGATCAGTTTTTTTTTTCCAGTGAGTTATTTCACTCTTTTTTAATTCCCTTGATTTCGTTTCATTGTGTCTTAATGTCATGTGGAGTAACTAGCTTGCCCAATTCTGAATTTTAAGGAATTATTTTCTTCAGTCAGGTTTTGTACCTCTTTTTTTCTCATTTGGCCACTTTTGCATTTTATGTAGTTCATCTCTTCAGCAGATTTTTTGTGTCTATTGATCACTTGGACTTTACTTGTGCCCATGCATATTTTCTTGACTTCTCATTCCCCAGGAAGCTAGTCAATTATTGATGAAAATTTGTATTTGAATTACAGTGCAGAATAGTACCAACTATTGTAACTGTTTTCTGGGTAGCTTCATGGTCCAGAGTTCAGGAATCATTCCTTCTGAAGAAAAAAATATTTCTTTGGTGTATTGTGCTTCTTGGATTGAGAAGAGATTCATCTGCATAGTCTCTATGCAATGTCCCATTGTAAGGCAAAGCTAGGGAGTTACTTGGATAGCACAGCTCTTATAATAAGGATATTCCTTATTCGATAGCTGCCAAAATATGTTTGTACCTTGGGACATAAATAAAAACATAATGGTGCTTAAAAAATCCCAGAGGTACACCATAGACTCCATAGGAAAGAGGGATTTATAAGAATGTCATAGGGTTGCCCCAAGGGTAATGACTCCATTCTAAGCAGAACCATTTTGCTATTTCAGTCTTTATTGCTGTTTATAGGCTTCTTTGCGTCTTATGTGCTTTCTGTGGGGCAAAATAAATATTGTCTTATAGTTAAGATGTATATATTTACCATCAATAGTTGTAAGGGAGATGAGAATATATTTCATATAGATTCAAGAATCAATGTATGTGGATATGCGTGTACATATATGTGTGTAAATATACATGTGTGTATATATAGGCACATATATTTATAAATACATGCATATATGTATTTTGTGTATATTATATCTGTATGTGTTTATATGTATATGTGTATGTGTGTGTATGTGTGTGTATCAGTTAGGTGGCACAGTGGATAGAGTGCTGAGACTATATTTAGGAAGACTCATTTTCCTGAGTTCAATTCTAACCTTAGACACTTACTAGCTGTGTGACCCTGCATAAGTCACTTAACCCTATTTCCCTCAGTTTCCACAACTGTAAAATTGATTGGAGAAGGAAATGGCAAACTACTACAGTATCTTTTCCAAGAAAACCCAAATGGAGTCATGAAAAATCAGACACAACTGAAACAACTGAACAACAGCAATATATGTTATAACATGAACATATTATGGTGACTTGCCTAATGTTACACAATTAGCATATGTCAGAAATGGGATATGAACACAAGTGTTTCTAACTCTGACATCAGTTCTCTATCAACTGTGCCATGGGATAGTCCTCATATGAGAGTTCTGTTGTAATGATCATAAAATATATTTCAAGCATTAAAATATTAATAGCATTTATTTAGCCCCTACTATGAGCCAGACACCGTGCTAAATGCTTTACAAATATTTCATTTGGTCCTCATGACAACCCTGGAAATTAGGTGCTATTATTATCTCTACTTTACAGTTGAGAAAACTGAAACATTCCAAAGATAAGTGACTTGTTCAAGGCCACACAGCTATTAAGTATCTAACAGTAGATTTGAACCCATATCTTTTTGTCTTCTAGACCAGTACTCTAACCATAACACAACTTAGCTGCCTCTAAAGAGTGTGATAAATGAGTTATCATCATCATCATCATCAAAATCATCTGTCTTTAATATTTGGAATTTGACATTTTCTCAAAAAATTTGCTGGACTCAACAAATAATCAAGCAATCAATGAATATTCATTAAGCCCTTACTAAATGTCAGTCACTAGGTTCTGTTAGGGTGTTTATGCATTGAAATACAGTGAATAAAACCAGCATTATCTGCAAATCTACAAAGAGTTTACATACTAACAAGGAAATTTTATACACACATATCCATATATGTAACACATACATATATACACACATGTAAAATATATAGAAAAATGCAAAAAGAACAAATACAAAAAAAAGTAGTTAAATACAAGGTAGTTTGAGAAAAAGACTACAAATAAATAGCTGGGGTGATAAGATTGATTGAGATTCATCCTGAAGGGAAAACAACAATAACAGCACAGCAACAATAGGATCTTATGTGGTAAAAATGAAGAGAGTGTTTTTCAGGCAAGGAGGATGACTAGTGCAAAGGTACAGACTTGTAAGGAGTGATGTATATAAAAAGAGAGGGTGAGAAACATAAAAGAATAAAGTCATAAAATACTACATGAGAGAATATGCAAGAGGAGAGAGTAGTCAATAGTGTCTTAATGCATCATATAGGTCAAGAAGGATGAATACTGGGAGAAAAAGTAATTTCAACCAATTTGAGAGATTGATAGTCAATAATGTAAATGTCACATAAACACTTATGCTACCACCCTCTAAAATGCCTCAGCCTAAAAATAAGATGTAGTTTGATATGAAATTATTAAAGAATTAATTACAAGTAAATCATTTCTACAATATGTGTCTTAGTCACTATCTTCTTGTTTACTCTTTTCAGTCTTTTATTTAAAATATCAGCTGAAAGAAGATTTATGATGAACATGACAAAACAAATGCTAAATTGTATTAAAATACATATTCATATTACTGAATTATCATTAATCCATCATTAGAGTTGAAAAAAATATGGCATGTGAGGTCAGAATGTAACTACTCCAAAAAATCTTTTGAGCAAAAATGTAGTATGTTCTGCTTATATACAGATGCCTATTCTTCAAAAAAGGAAGACCAAATCAATAAGACCAACTTTGAAAAAAAAACAGTAATTGACAAAAAGAACCTGAGCCAAGGAGATTAAGGTTAAATCAAGTATAGAACAGGAGTGACTGACAGAATGGATGGCAGATAAAAGGTGGTAGTAGTCAGAAGTAAAACATTGGTGATATGGGAAAGTGTGAGGGAAAATAGAGAATAAAGAGGAGGAAAAATAGGATGGTGGGAAATACATAGGTAGTAACCATAACTGAGAATGTGAATGGGATGAATTCGCCCATAAAACCTAAATGTATATTAGAGTAGATAAAAAAACCAGAATCCTGCAATATGTTATTTAAAAGAAATACACTTAAAGTTAAGAGATACACAGAGTGCAGGTAAGGAACTTGAACAGAATCTATTATACTTCAGCTAATGTTAAAAAAAAAAAAAACAGGGGTAGCAATCCTGATCTCAAAGTAACAGCAAAAACAGATTTAACAATTAATGATAATGATAATGATAATAATAATAATAATAATGGCAGAAACATCATCCAATTCCTCAAAGGGAAGTTAAGTGAGTTCCAGGAAGAAATAGATAGCCAAACTATACTAGTGGAGGATTTCACCTGTCTCCTCTCCGAACTAGATACATGCAACCAAAAAATAAAGAAGGGAAATAAGGAGGTAAGTAGAATATTTTTAAAAAGTTAGACATGACACACTTTTGGAGAACACTGGTTGGAACAGAAAGGAATATACATTTTTCTCAGAAGCAAATGGAACCTATGCCAAAATGACCATGTAATACGGCATAAAAAAAACTCAAAATCAAATGTAGAAAAGCGGATATGTTAAATAAGTGCATTCAACAAATTGAGGTGGAAAGACAGATTAAAAATTAATTGGAAAATAAATAATTGAATCCTAAAGAACAAATCATAGAAGAAATTCAATAACTTTATTGAAGAGAATGACAACAATGAGAGAAAGCATCCCAAAATTTATGGGATGCAGCCAACAAGATTTATAAACACTTTTTCTTTGTATGAGGGACAGCAAGTCAAAATCCATAGAAATCTGGTCACATATTCAGAAAGATGCAGATTCAAATACCACTGCTGGCATATATTGACTATGTCTTCCTTGGCAATGCCCTCTGCATCTCTCTATAAATGTAAGCTGTAGAAAAGGTATTGCCATCTATTAGTGGAAAAAAATTGCTCATTTTTGAGTTCCTTTACCAATCAAATCAGTTTCATGCTTCAGTGTAATTACTCTATGTACATCATTGGGAATAAAATGAAGTATAATACATTACCGCTGTCCTCAAGGAACTTTCAATCTCATCAATAGGAAAAAAAAAGTGTAAGACACTTAAGAAATTTACAGACAATTTAGTTGCTATGAAATAGAGCATTATTACAATTAATTCTGAAAAATTCATATACTTCCATAGTCAAATATATTTCATTGTTTCTACACAGACAAAAAGAGCCTGGTAAAGACAGATTGTACGAGCATCTAAAAATTCACTACAAGTGTCCAGAGCTATATGTTGGCTTTAGATAAAATAAGCAGAACATTAATCACTGTGATTTATTGGATGGAAGTAATATTTGTAACAATCCTTAAAAGACATACTGGGGGGAAGGTTGTTATTTTTTCAAAGGATTTGATTGCTTACTTCACTGAAGAAAGTAATCTAAAATACATTTTAATAATGATGTCTGTTCACAAACTCCAGGGGTGTGCAGAGACTTAATACCTCTGGTTTTAGACATCAAAGTTTCTTTCTTCTCCTATGAAATACTTTAACTAGTTTAAAATGAGAGTTTCTTAAATTATGAAACATTTTTAACTTCAAATCTTACTCTTAGAAAATGCATTACCATAAACTATGAACCAACACATCTAATCTCACTGACATCAATCATATTGCTAAGTGCTTCCTTGTGAGAGGTTTATAGGAATTACAATTTGTGTGCTTACCACAAGATGTCATCTTAACTTTGACATCTTATTCTTGGTTTTAAAATATTCTTATAAAGTTACATTCATTCTTCTGTTATAATTATTATGTCAAATTCCATAATTGACTATTTGTTTTTTCTTAAAATGCTTATACTCATTTTTCTTTTTTTATGGACTCAAATTCAGTTTTTTCAATGAATTCTTTCAATATGATTGTCATGCACTTAATCAAACATTTTTCATATTCAGACCAAAGGCATAGAGGGCTCATTATACTCTGTTATATTAATAAGAGCAGATTTTGTTGGATACAGATTCTCTTCTGGAAAAGGAATAAAACAGTAAGATAGGAACAACTGCAGAGAGTGATCCTAAAAAGAAAATAAAAGGGTTTTTTTTAGGAGAGTAAGGTCATTATACCTTCTTCCTCATGGTAGTATCAGTTTTTCTCTTCAGGTCTAAAAACTGAAGCCAAGAGACTGAAGATTAAGCAAGAAAAACAGAATCAGAAATGGCCACAAAACATAGCTTATCACTACCAGAATTTGCCACCAAATGGATCCTGAGAATGCCACTACCTTATATAGAGAGAGGGTTACATGGATTTTGAAAAGGTTATCTAGTGTACTCTTCCTGCCTCCCAGGAGGAAGAGAACCAAGCTATGACTGATTTATAATAACTTAAAAGGTCATCATAACATTTTCAATTTCTACAATTTCACTTGGAAACATTTTATTTAAACCTTATTAATTCTCATTTTAAAGAAAATCATAACATTTTTATTCATATGGAATTAAATAGTACATGCTCAGTATTTAGTATAGATAGAAGAAAACAAGACAACTAAGAATGACAAAATGCTACAGCTACTATATTATACTATTCTATATTATGAAATAAGATACAGTATAACATGATAACATAACATATGATATATATGTGCATTTGTGTGTATATATGTAAACACACTATGCATAAACATATAAATTCCCTAGATGCATCTCTGTATTTTCTATCACAGTTCCTCTGCTTTCGCCAAACCGGTGTTTCATACCACATATCTTGCTAATCTTTCTATATGATTAGCTAATTATATCACATACTATCACTTTTAGCTGAAATTATTCTTCTAAGGGAAATAATTTGATATGTCCTCATATAATGTAATTGGTATGCAACTGAAGAGGTTAGATCTATTGTAAAACTCAGCTTAAGACTTTCCCCAAAACTTGCATCCAAAGCTGATACCCTGAATTTATGATAAACTACTCTTACTGATAAGTCCTTTGGCATCAATTACAGAGGTGGGGCACCTGCACCCTCAAGGTCACATGTGATTGTTCTAGGTTTTTGGGTGTGGCCTTTTGCCTGAGTCCAAACTTTAAAGAACAAATTATTTTATTCATCTTCTTCCCTCCCCTTACCCTGCTGGGTAACATTGATTTCTATATTCAAGTGATTGTGTATATTATTCTCTCTTTGAGCTAATATTAATAAGAGTAAGGTTCAAATGATGACCATCTCTCATCCTCCCATCCTTTCCTTTACTGTAATAGGTTTTTCATGGCTCTTCATGTGAAATAATTTATCCCATTCTACCACTCCCTTCCTTCTGCACCCAGTGTACTCCTCTTTCTCATGCCTTAGGTATTTTGCTTTGTCATTTCCTCAAATTCATACTTATACCCTATGTATATTCTTTTTAGCTAAACTATCAGTGGTAAAAATTTTAAGACTTTCAAGTATTATCTTCCCATGTAGAAATAGAAACAGTTCATCTCCCTCGAATCCCTTTTGTTTTCTTTTTTCCCCTTTTTACCTGTTTATACTACTCTTAGGTTTTGATTTTGGAGATCTTTTGTTGTTGTTATTGTTAGTCAGTTCTAGTCTTCTTATTAAAGGTAGAAATCCTATTTTGAATTGAATAATTGAGTGATCATTTTTCCCTTGATGCATTATGCTTAATTTTGCTGGTCAAGTGATTCTTGATTGTAGTCCTAGCTCCTTTGGCTTCGGGAATATCTTGTTCCATGACTTCAGATCATTTAATGCTGCAGCTGTTAAGGCCTGTATAATACTGATTGTGGTTCCACAATATTTAAATTGTTTCTTTCTAGCCACTTGTAGTATTTTTTTTCCTTGAGCTGATAGTTTTGTGATTTGGATATAATGTCCTTTGGAGGTTTTATTTTGGGATCACTTCCCTGAAGTGTTTGGTGGATTTTTTCCATGACTATTTTGCCTTCTGGTTCTAGGACATTGTGATAGTTTTCCTTGACAACTTCTTGAAAGATGATGTTCAGGTCCTCTTTTTGATTATCACTTTTAAGTAGTCCAATGATTCTGATATTGTCTGTTCTGAATCTATTTTCCTGATCATTTTTTTTCTTATGAAGCAATTTGCATTTTCCTCCATTGTTTTCATTCATTTGAATTTGAGTGATTGATTCTTGATGGCTTATAGAGTTATTAACTTCCACTTGCCCAATTTTAAACTTTTAAGGACTTGTTTTCCTCAGTTAGCTTTTGTACTCCCTTTTGCATTTGGCCAGTTCTACTTTTTGAGGAGTTGTTTTCTTTAGCAGATTTTTGTATCTCATTTTCCATTGGGTCAATTTCTACTTTTTAAGCATTTCTTTTCTTTTTCTAAGTTGTTGACTCTTTTTTCATAATTCTCTTGCATCATTCTCATTTATTTTCCTATTTTTCTTCTACATCTCTTACATGATTATTAAGCTCCCTTTTGATCTCTTCCATGAGTTCTTTCTGAGCTTGAGACCATTTCCTGTTTTCCTTTGGGATTTTGCCCGTAGGTGTTTTGTCATTGTTGTCCTTTTCTGAGTTCATGTCTTGATCTTCACAGTTACCACAATAATTTTTTTATGGTAAAATTATTTTGTAGTTGTTGTCTTGCTCATCTTTTTTTTTCCCCTTCTTTTAAATTTGAACTCTATTCCTTGGGTAGAAAGAGCACCGTCCCAGGCTTCTTGTGCCAGAGCCAGCAAGTGCTATCTGTTTATTTGGTGCTACACTGATGTTTCCATGAAGACCTTACAGGACCCTTGTATCTGGTGCTGTGCTGGGGGATTTTGGTTCGGGGTGGATGGCACTACTGGAGGCCATAAGGGTCTGACACCTTACCTGGTGCTTAGCTGACGTCTTCATGCTGGTGTCTCTTCTATGCTGAGGTTAGTGGATTGTTTCTACCCCAGGGCTACACTGAAAAACTTGGCTATCTGACCACTGGAGACTGACTTATTTGTTCGGGCTATGTTGAAGCAACTAGAGGTCAGGCTGCTTATTTGCCCAGGGCTTTGCAGAAGTACATGGTGGTTCTCAGAATTGGAGTCTCCCTGTTCCCTGGGGTATTGTAGCAGCAAGCATCCCAAGCATCCTCCGGGTTTGCTGCTAATACAGGTTCTTAGATCTGCTTTGTTAAAGGAAAGCAACTCAAAATGGGTTAACAAGCTTACTTTAATCAGTCAGACATATATCGTTTACCTTGTTCAGAGGAAAAAGGTCAGCACCCCGAACTTCAAAGTATATAGGCAGAATTATCAAGACAGAAACAGATCAAGTAGACAGATTTCCAAACTGTCCAACCATTACATCCATACCAAATCAGCATTTGGGTTTTTCAAAGCCGGGGTGGGGGGGGAGGCTCGAGACAACGGCTTTCCAGAATCCATATCAAATCACAGAACACTTCTCAAAGTGAGCCCCCAAAACAAAGCCTCACATCAGGGCTTATATAGCCTTCTCCTGGCTCAGAGAATGTAACAACCTTATTGACCCACTGGCCAATCAAAAAGTATCTACTGAAAAACAAGCCTCCCACCCCAGGCTTCAGGTGCACTTTAACCTAAGGGCAGGGAAGATCTTCCAAATTTGCATTCCCATTACAGGTATGCTGAGAAAAGTGGGAGGTCTAAGTGTTGGAATTTTCCTGCTCCACAGCACTGGGGCTGAATATCTCCCAATGGTTTACTGAAGTGGGGCTTGTTGCTGACTTACTGGGATGCTTCTATTCTGCACTGCTTTGCCCCTTGCCCAAGTGAGACAGACCTTTTTTGTCAATCTTCAAAAGTTTCTTGTTCTAAAAGATTGTTTCACCCCATCTTCTTGCTGGTTCTTCTATTGCATTATTGTTTGGAGGTGTATATAGGATAGTTACAGTGATTCACTACTTACTACATGCCCTTGGCTCTTGGAGGGCTATTCTGTCTTTTAATGGCAAAGTTAAGTCAAATTATCATTTTTGATGAATCCTGACTGGTATAGTTGAATTCAGCAGAAAAAAAAAAAAGAATATACGTCTCACTTATTTATTTCTAAATAGATATTCTGCCAATATCTAGAGATATTAATAAATAAGCTCATTAATAAAATATGAACCATCCCTAAAAAGAGAAGGGGGGGGCATTAATTCCCTTATCTTGGTGATTTTAAATTCCCTAAAGCATAGAATCCTAGAATTTTAAAAGCATATGGTAATTTGCTCATTATCTAATCTAACACTCTCACTTTGTAGACAAGAAAACTGAGGGACAGTAAGGTGGTAATCTTTAAACTATGCCACAGATCAAATGTACTCATATTGCATTATTGTTTTAACATTTTATTATTATTTAGTAGTAATAGTAGTAACATAATATAATATATTAGTTATGTGGAATACAAAGACCCTAACCCAAATTGACTACTCATAGAGCTTTCAAAGTGAAGGTAGAAAGATTTATTAGAATCTCACGAGAAGCAGGCGGTCCAGTCTCTGGGACAGCATCCAGAGAGAGGAGGCCAAGGTACAAAAGCAGAAACTGGGTTAAATAAGCAAGGGTTATATGCCCCTCCCAAACATTAACCTAATTATTACTAATGAGGCTCTAATTTTGTTAGATAACATACATGATACATGAGGTCCACTACAGAAGAGAAGTAACAAGCTCAGAATACTGAACTCCCTTCAGTCCAACCTAGATGTGTCTTTATCTGGGCTTGAGTATCACAAGGCCACTGTTTACTTTCTGATTGGTCAAATCCACCTGCTGCTGCCAACATTACTTCATTTTTAGTATTATCTAGGAGTTCTCTGGGAACTCAAACTTCTTCCCAAGGCTACTGTCTGATAGTTTTTTATCAGTAGTCTTGTTTCAGCAATTCTTGCAGTTCTGTAGAAACTTAACCCTTTGTTACCTCTCACACTACCATTCCTTTCCCCAAACTAGAAACACCTCTAATTTGGTCTCAATAGTTAATCCAATTAATTGTATTAATACTCAATAGCTCTTACATTACCTTTAAATATACAATGACTTACATATATATGGGGAAACAATCCTGAACTTAGTTACAAAATACAAGGCAGTAATAAGAATGTATATATGATATTCAGAATGGGGAAACTCCATTGTAAGTCATTCCACACATTAGTAATATAACAAGTAATTCTACTGACCAGAAGGGTAGATGAACAGTTTCCCTGCATGGTATAAATTCTATGTAAATATAAATTAATATATATTTTCAGAGAAAAATGCTATTACTTTGGACTATGTCAAGCTATTTCTAAATAGTTATGGCCCTTCATGTAATCCCTATTTTTGGACTTCCATATTATTCACTGTGTTATCAAGGTCTTAAGTGAAATGATACACTACAAAGCCTGCTTCAGATCAAATCCAGTCTTTCATCCCAGTGGAGTTGACATGCATGCAATTCTTAGAGAAATAAGTACATATTCTATAATACTAGCCAGAATAGAGAATGGGAAAGATTATCATGAATAATGTGTTTGGTAGAGCACATACTGTTTAAAAAATATCACAAGCTGACCTCATTTTATGAAGTTAATGTAGATTTCTGAAATGGAAAAATCTAAATTCATAATGCTTTATTTCTATAATACATGCTCCTGGATTTACAATATTATTATTTGGGAAGAAACAACTTTTGCTTCATCATGTGCATTTTTTAAAAATAATTTCTCCTTACCTAAACATTTAGAAATTTTAATAATGCAATACTTAGCATTTTTATTTGAAAAAGGACTTTTCTTTGATATGTTTAGCTTTGTCAAGTAGTGGTGGTTCATCAAAATTAATATATGCAAATTGTGTGGGCATTATCAATGTTCTAATATGCTAAATTTAAAGGATAAAATATTAACTAAGGACTGGGCTTCTCTGATTTTTAGCTGTGTCTCTGTGGTTTTATGCTACCTTCTTTTCTTCAGTCTCTAAAGGATGAAACACAAAAGACATGAAAATTAAATGCTCACTTATTCTTAGAGACATCCAACTTAAATCAGCAATGAGGAGAATGAAAACTTATAAGTATAAGGATAAAATAGTATGTAACTAATGAAATTAATATAAAAAAATAAAAAAACAGTATTTAAAAAAATATATTCTATATATTACCTCCAAAAACATCATAAAAGAGGAATGCCTGAATAAACCCAGCTGCTTAAATTGCACACATATGTGTGTCTATACATAACACACATGTATATATATACACACACATATGCATTACATATATTTTTCATTAAATATCTCTCAATTGCATGTAAAATTTTAAATATTCATTTTTTTAAAAAAATGTTGAGTTTCAAATTCTCTCCCTCTTTTCCATTCCTCCCTGTACCTTGAGATGACAACCAATATGATATTGATTATACATTTAAAGGCATCCAAAACATATATCCATTTTAGCCATGATTAAAAAGAAAAAGCACACACAGAAAAATAAGGAAAGTAATTATTTTTTCAATCTGCCTTCAGAAGTTTTTAGTTCTCTCTTTGGAACTAGCTATCATTTTTCATCATGTATTTGCAACATACCTTTGATTCATACATTTATTTTGGTATAAAATATACTTTTTTATTATGATAACATAAAACCGGTATTAATAATTGCAATTCCTATTTCATTTGTATGGAATTCTTTCCTTATAAGTGAAGATAAATGTCCTCCTCTGCATGAGGGTTAGGTTGGAGTTGATAACAGAAAGGAGTCACCTCCAGCTTTCACCAGTCAGTCCCTCTCTGGAGATTCATCATTTGTGTTTTCCCTGCTTCCATCTTTGAGAGAGAAAATAAAAGAAAGCCAGCCCCACTTCAGGATACTGATGAAAAGACTCTTGGAAAGGATGAGAGGAATGGGCAATATCTCCATCATGTCCCTCTTAAATCATGCTAAATAGTATCTTAATTTCCATTCTGTCAAATTGAAATGACATCAAATTATTTTATGATAAAGCTTTAGATATAAAGTTTGGGATCCTTCTTACCTCTGAAAATTTTATAAGTAATTGAAGTAAGCTGGACATTGATCACATCTCCTAGCTGAACACTATTTCAGGGAGCAGGTAGATATACATGAATCCTGGTAACCACCATTGCCTCTGAGGAGAACAGAGTGACCTCAGCCTTCACTTTGTGCTTTCCCTCCTGATAGTAATTAAAGTCTCCTTAAAGAAAAATGGTGGGAGAACAGTCTATTGATGTTTATTTTGCCTTCCTTTGAGTCACTTGCAATGCAAACCCCACCCCACAGATGGAGCATCACTGCCCACATGAAGTCCAATAACTCTCTTCTTTATATAAGCAATCTTTTTGGACAAAAGAGTAATATTATCTGTGACCATACTTTAAAATATAGCAAGTTTAGGGGCAGCCAGGTAGCACAACGAGTAAGAGTACCTGCTCCAGTGTCAGGATGACCTGGAGATCGAATCCCGGGCTCAGACACTTAGCACCCACCCAGAAACACCTGGTTGTGTAACCTTGAGCAAGTTACTTAACCCCAATTGCTTAGGGGCAGCCAGGTGGCTCAGCGAGTAAGAGCACTGGCTCCAGCATTGGGATGACCTGGAGATTGAATCCTGGGCTCATACACTCAGCACCACACACAGAAATAACTGGCTGTGTAACCTTGAGCAAGTTACTTAACCCCAATTGCTTAAAAAAAAAGCAAGTTTATATATTTTGAGTGCAACACTCTACTTATAGCTGATTATTGTGGAATTATGTCTTCTGTCTCAATTAAATATGACATATGAAAGTATTCCAATCAATAAATGGAAAAGCTCATCTTGCATGTTATAGCACCAATGCAATATTTACAGTGACCACAATCACGATAGAGACTGTGACTATAACTATCACATGATGTTTGATCACAAAACATGCCAGACTCTCCAGATAAAGGATAAAGCTGAAGGAGTTATTTAGACATCAGAAAACCGAATTCTAAAACCAGTAAACCAAAGTATCAAAGACATTCAGAAGCTGTAATAATGCTGAGAGCCAAAGTATCCTTTAGCTTTCCCACAAACCAATACAAGATCAATACTTACCCACAGAAGCCTCTATCTCTATGCCTGAGTGTCCTCTGTCTCCAACTGTCTCCAACTGTCAGACTCTCTCTGACCCAGTTATCTTTGTCCTCCAGGGAGCAGAGTTTACTTTCAAAGCAGGGAAAATTCTTGCAGGTTCTAGGGGGCAGAGTTTTGTCTTCACAGGAGAGGTCTTCAAACTCCCCTCTAGGTCTATTAAGGGACAGGGAAGACCTTCAAATTCCCATTCCAATTGCACATATGTGACCTGAATTAATGAAAAAAAAATGTGCAGAGTGCATAATCTTTTTTTAAAAGGAAAAATGTTGTACACTAAAAAAAAAAAAACAAAACTCATGAGTTTACAAATTATTATCAGTTACCCTAGAAATTGCACTCTGACTTTAGTGGTGACAGAGGAATGAAATAGCATCTTAGTTTCCATCCTGTCAAATTTAAATGGCATTAAATTACTTTTTTTATGATAATAATACTACAACTAATGATAATAATACTAGTATTACTTGCTTTAAAATATGTTAAAGAAAATATAAAAATGCGCATGCTCTTAAAATTATGTATGAGTGCACTCTATAAATAATTATGATTATTACTATCATTACTAGGAAATGCTGCTATATTATTCCTATTAATTTTTCATTGTGTATAGTTAGTGATTTAGTTATTGTAGAAATAGTTTTGAAGAATATCAGTATCAATCCATTGTTTATTATCTGCTTCTCGATCTCAGTTGAACTATATAAATCTGCAAGAATTTGCCAAAATGTGTGGTATTCATTACTTTGAAAAATCATCCCATTTGCTATATACAATTTTTATTTTTGTTTTATTTATTTATTCTGTAGTAGTAGTAGCAGCAGTAGTCATCATGATAACAATACTAGCACTCGGGACTCAAATTTTATCAGATATTTTCAGTTATTTGTCTTTTTTTCAATATAAATGTTCAGAAACTTTCAGTAGAATGTTGATTTAAATGAAATACTTTTGAGCCTAAATGGCAGGAAATCTAAAAAAAAATGTAAATATCACCATCATCAACATTATTTCCTACCAAATATTATACTGCATTTCAGATAGGAAACTAAAGTCCTCCAGAGAACAATGAAAAGTATGAAAAGATATCCAGTAGGCTTCTTTTTATGATGTGTGATTTAGTTTAATTAGACAGTAAAGACCATTAAAAAAAAATCTGATAAGAATAGACCCAAGGGCCAAAAAATTAAATTAATAGGAATGGAATTACTTCTAACAACTCTGGCACACTATATGTTGATTACACAAAGTTTTAAGGAGACAAAAATAATCAGCACAAATTGAATGTTCTAGGTTTCACCTCTACTAAGAATAGTGCTTAGTAATAAATTAAACTCCTCTGCAGGTGAAAGTAGAAAACAGTAGTACAACTGGGTCCTAATTAATGCTAATAATGAATCCAATGAAGTGTTAGAATATATACAAATTTCTACTATTCAAAATTATAATTATGAAAAATTACCAATTGGTCCATCTCATTGGAAATGTGTAATATAAATTCAAACAATGCTAGCACTCAATGGGTTTGATTATTTGCATTAATTTAGATAATTGCCATAACTGAAGTACAGGGAAAATGTTTGAAATGTATTAACTTTTTCTAATCAGTCAAACTTGAAATAGAGACCTGATCTTTAACTTTCCACCCCCTCAACTTAATTTCTTATAAAAATCCTTTTAATTCTTTGAAAATGTTTCTCAGATTTACCTAGGTTAAGGCCCTATCACCTCAGTTTTCTGTTATTGAAGTGATATTCAAGTTAGGCAGTTACATATAAACTGCAATCTATGTTTATTGTATCATGCAAAGAACTCTCACACAAATCTTTCACTAAAATTCTTGCAGTATAATTAAACTAAAGAATTTATGAATAGTAATTCCTCATTATGCATATAAGGACATCCATTATTAGATTATATTTTATATAGCTTGTCTTCTACATTTTATGCTCATTCCCAATGTTAGATCTTTGCTTATCTTTTTCGATAACTATACCCAGCATTGAGTATCACCTTTCTTTTAGACTATAGAACTAGTTTAATTAAATAAAATGAAAAAAAGCATTACTAAGTTCCTCTTCCCTGCTACAAACCATTATTCTAAGACTTAGGAAAGAAATTCCTGTTCTAATGGACATGTACATTGAAGAGGGATGCAGTAAATAAACCCAATATGTATAAAACAGAATATGTAAACATGCCATGCACAAGAAAGGAACAGGAAAAGAATTATGATGTATGTGAAAAAGATACTAGTTCCCAAATGTTGGAATAGACAAGTTTATAATTGCCATTTAAACTGGGCTTTAGAAAGATCCTGCAGATATCAACTATTGGAAACAGGAAAATGGAAGGCATTAAAGAAAAACAGTTCATGTGAGCAGAGTGTATCAGTATAAAAGAGAGATAATAGCTCAGTTTAGCAATTTTAGAACAATGGTGAGATAAGTAAGGATAGGTGGAGTGATTACTGGATGTAGAGGAATGAATTAGAAAAGAGACAATAAAAAATTAAAAAGACTGACATTCAGCAAGCAATGAGAAGTCAGGAAAAGTATTACAACATAAATTTTGATTGGATTATATTGAATTTTTCCCTCCCTTTCTACATCAGCTTTCAATAGCCAATTATCAGTTACATGTAACAATTTTATATCTTAATTTAGAGTCTTAAATTGTGATCTCCTTTAATTTTCATGTGACATAATTTTACCCAAAAATATTATAAGCATTACAAGGGTAGTGACTAGATTAATGTGTCTTCTATTTACCACCATATTTAGCAAAAACCTAGATGCTCAACACTATTTATTTAAATGACATATCTTTATCTAGAAAAAATATTTATTCAATAAATTATATTCTATTCCATTTGATTTTATAGGCTGAAGGTAATGTTGCTAATCAGTATTCATTTTAATAATTATATTAAATGATCTTTAATTTTAATTAGATTTTTTCCTATATCTGAATGTTACTTCCATTGTAGTATTATTAAAATAATCATTTTTATTATTCTGATCTTTATTCCTTTCAACATCTTTTATAAAGGTCAACAGTATTATCTTTATTTTTTATAAAATAAATTAATTGGAATTGGTCCCTATATATTAATGTCTATAGTCACAAACCTAATTAATGAAGAAACAATTTTGCTACTTTAAACTACTGCATTGACTATTCTTTGCCTATTAAATTTCATAACGAAGAGTATAATTTTGAGCAATAGATACTGACTGATGAAGAAGTTCAGAGAAAAGAGGTCATTGAGATATGGGGTCGTCAAGGATTTATAAAATTGAATCTGTTTTCCTCAAAGTTACCATTGGCCATATCTAATCACATTTTTCCTTGATTTCATCCTTTTTGATCACTACAATTGCATTCTTTGAAATTGTTTCTCTCTCCCCTCCTCATGTTTAATCTCTTCTCTCAAGGTTTTTACAACATTGCTCTATCCTGAGTTGTTCCTATGTCCCTGTCTGACTGATAATTCTCTATATTGATGAATTTTCATCCAAGTCAGATACACCTAACAGTGAGTATATACAGGAAAGATCTGTCCTGGACTCTTTTCTTCTCTCTCTACGCTATTTGGATTGCTGATCTCATAAGTATGATTTCAACTATAATGTCTGCAGATGATTTCTAGATCTATATATCAAACCTTATTCTCTTTCCTGAGCATATTAAGCTTCACCAGTTGTCCCTGGGACATCTTGAACAAGATATTTCATAGATATCACAAACTCAACATATTAAAAAAATTACTTTACTTCGACTTGCATAATTCTGTCTTTTAAGGTTTTGTTTTCCTGATTAACTTTTGTATTTTCCCTTCCATTTGAGCACTTGTACTCTAAGGAATTTTGTTCAGTGGATTTTTTGTATCTCCTTTCCCATTAGCCCAATTCTATTCTTAAGAGGTTTTCTAAGTTTTTGACTCTTTTTTCATAATTTTCTTGCATCACTCTCATTTCATTTCCTATTTTTCTTCTACCTTTTTTATATGACTTTTAAGTTCCTTTTTGAGCTTTTCCATGTGTCTTTTTCTGAAGTTGAGGCCCGTCATTTCTTTCTTTTTTTTTTTAAAGCAATTGGGGTTAAGTAATTGATCAAGGTTACATGGCCAGGTGTTTCTGGGTGGGTAATTAGTTTCTGAGCCCAGATTCGATCCACATGTCATCCTGACACTGGAGCCAGTGCTCTTACTCGCTGTGCTAACTGGCCACCTAGAGGCCCATTATTTCTTACAGAGCAGCAGTTTTGCATCTCAATCATATGCCACAATTTGTTTAGTCATCCCCCAATTGATGGGAACCCCTTAGTTTCCAGTTCTTCGATACCACAAAGAGAGTTGTTATACATATCACAGAATATATAGGATCTTTTATTCTTTTTCCCCTATCACCTTAGGAAATAAACCTAATAGTGCTATTGCTAGGTCAAAGGGTATACACAGTTTTATAACTCTTTGGGCATAATTCCTGATTTCTCTTCAAAATGGTTGATTCAGTTAACAATTCTTCCAATTCTATGTT
The DNA here is from genome assembly GCF_028583685.1 of Petaurus breviceps papuanus. Lineage (NCBI taxonomy): Eukaryota > Metazoa > Chordata > Mammalia > Diprotodontia > Petauridae > Petaurus > Petaurus breviceps. The sequence goes on along the minus strand of NW_027187332.1, from coordinate 6,910,117 downwards.
AATTTCCCTTTTTTTCACACTTTACTTGCAAAATGACTGTTCCAAATCTTATTGCTGAATAAGAAACTCTCTTCAATTTTCAGGAATACTGAAATTTTATCTGACTAAAATATACTGTCCTAGCAATGAGGTTGTGCTATGGATATATGAAAATAAAGATAGTACTTTTTAGTTGGGTGAAGAAATATTTAACACATCCTTTGATTTTGTTCAAATCCACATTGTAAATTCAGCAAGGATCTTGGTAGTATATAAATATATCAGAATCCCAAATGAGATATTTGTAATAGAAGACTCATTTTTTAAGACTCAAATTTTAAAGGAATGAAACAAAAAAGGACAATCCTAATCTTAACCTAGGAACACTTTCTGTTACCCTTATTTAGGTCAAGGTAGTGACAAAGACTAAAGAGTTAGCATCCAGATATTCTGAGGGAGTAGTTCTCCCTACCCCATCTTTTGCTCAATGCACTGATATCCCTTACTTCCTTTGAGTCCCACCAAAATCCCACCTTCTATAGGAAGTTTTCTTCAATGTCTTAGTTCTAGTGCCTTCCTTCTATACATACATACACATATACATACATACATACATACATATACACACATATACATCTATGCATATACCCATACATATCTGTATCTATCTAAATCTATATTTATCTATATCTATAGATAGATATAGATATTTGTTTTCATGTCATCTCCACCAATATATTGTAAGTCCTTTGAGGTCAGGACGACCTTTTGCCTCTTTCTACTCTTTCTAGTATTTAGCACACTATAGTATATAATAGGTTCTTAATACATCTTTATTGACTGAGTGATGGAATCCAATTACTCCTTGTTAGAAGATTGAAGCTAATTTGGCAGTTCTCAAGAGGTGAGATCAGGAGACAGCTCCTGAAGCTCCTACATGCTTTATAGAGACACTGAGACCAAGAGGAACTGAGACTAAGTGGTAGATAACTGGTGATCAGTGTGTTCCAGTAAGTCCTGTGACAAGATCAACAGAAAACAAAAGGGATCCTATAGCTTTAGACATGTTATTTGCTCCTCTATCCACATTTTATGTGTATAAGTATTTCATCTGTGATCTCTATGAATGTTTATTCTCCCTAATGGTGGTAGATATATTTATAGAAGAGTCTATCCTTTATTGGGAGGGAGAGTGATGCTCTATTGATATTTTTTCTATGCGGGCTTATGAAATACAATTGGTGTGATACAGTTGTTTATATGGCAAACATTTTTTTAAATAAAATACCAATGGAGGCAGAGGAGTCATTATTTGAGTGGTTATTGACCTGGAGTGACTATCCTGGCAGATCTTTTTCATATGGTATTGGTGGAGGGGGTATAACAAAAGTGCTACACATATATTTCCATGACTTGGCTACCTGCCTGAGTTGCTCTTCTGATGGGTCTGAAGCAATCTTTATTGGTAGGATATATGTGTGAAAGTTTTGATCAGATTACAGTGGGGTAGGGGGATAAGACTCCTGCCATATGTACAGTGAAGGTGAGCATAGAGTTCAAAATAGTGCTCCATACCTTCTGGAAGATGCTTAGGTATGCAGAGACAGTTATCATGTAAAAGAACTGAAAGGCTTTAAATACAAAAATGAAAGAGCTGAAATTACAACTAAGAATTACAACTAAAAACCAGGAAAAATAAGTATAATCCTTTGGGAAGAAAAATGTGTATTTAACAAAATAGAGGACTTTCAAGAATTCGTGATGAAAAAGCCAGAGCTGAATAGAAAATCTGACTTTCAAACACAAGATTCAAGAGAAGCATAAAAATAAAGATAAATAAGAAAGAGAAATCATGAGAGATAATAGGATCAAGCAGTTTATCTTTTTTATATGGTAAGATGATGCATGCAGCATATAAGAATTTTATCATTATTAGAGTAGTTAGAAGGTTCCTTCAGAAAAAGAAAATTCAGGAATGAGTTGACTATGCTGGGATAATGTAAGCTGGAATACATTACACACACATACAAACAAATAAATACATACATATACATATATATATGTGTGTGTGTGTTTACATACGTATATGCACAATATACTCATATGATATATTTGTGTGTGTGTGTGTGTGTATATATATATATATATGTATATATTTCATATGATAATAGACCCCTACCTCATCCAAAAGGTAATAAGGTAGATAAAGGGATAGGGAAAAAAAAGGGATGATAAGAGAAGGCAGACAAAGCAAGCTGATGGTAAAAAGCAAAAGAGACTTTAGGACAAGTAAAAAAAGATAATGATTAGCAGAAAAAAATATAGGATGAAGGGAAGCACACAGTAATCAACTGTGAATAACAATGGGATGAACTCATCTATAAAATGAAAGCAGAATAGATTAGAAATCAGATTCCAACAACATGTTGTTTACAAGAAATACACTTGAGAAAGAGAGAAAAATAAAATTCTTAAAAAGGGCCTGGGGCAGAACCTATTATGGTTCAGCTGAAGTAAAATGTAAGGTGTAGCAATCATGATCTCAGGCAAATCAAAGTCAAAAGTAAACCTAATAAAAAGGATAATCTGGAAAACTACATCTTGTTAAAAATCACCAGAGACAATAAAATACTATTGATATTAAACATATATGTACTAAATGCCTAGCATCCAAATTCTTAGAGGAAAAGTTAAATTAAGTATAGAAGGAAATAATAAAACTATGCAAAGGGGGCACCTCAACTTTTCCCTCTAAGAGCTAGATAATTCTAAACATAAAATAAATAAGAAATGAGTGAAAGAGATGAACATAATCTTAGAAAACATATATCTTTGGAGAAAAATGAATGAAAATAAAAAAAGGGTATGCAGATTTTTTTCTCAGCTATACATGGCATTTGCATATAAATTAACCGTGTATTTGGGCTATATCTACCTCATAATTAGATATAGAAAAGTAGAAACATAAAATGCACTCTTTTTTTGACCAAAATACAATATAAATATTAATAAAAGTTCTGGAACCATAGAGTAAAAATTAATTTCAATACAAATAATATACTAAAGAATGAGGTCAAAGAACAAATTATAGAAACAACAAATAATTTCATTAAAGAAAATGGCAACAGTGAGTCACCATACCAAAACTTGTAAGATTCAGCCAAAGTAGTGCTTAAGGGGAAATATATTATATCTAAATGCTTACACAAATAAAATAGAGAAATGGGAGGTCAATGGATTGAGCTGGAAACAACAACAACAAATGAACAAAAAAGGAAAACATTACAAATCCTCAACTTTACATCAAAATGGAAATTCTGAAGAGCAAAGGAGAGATTAGTAAAATTAAAAGTTAATGATAATAATTTAAAAAATACAGGAGCTAGTTTTATGAAATTGAAACAATAAAACATTGGCCAATTTCACTAAGATTATTAGAATTAAAAAAAAAGAAAAGAGTGGATTTGCCACAAAAAGATATAATTATTAGTAGTTATTGTACCCAATTATATGATAGCAAAACAGACAATCTAAGTCAAATGGAGGAATATTAACTAAAATATAAACTGCCCTTACTGCAGAATTGAAAATAGCATTCTTAGATAGCCCTAACTTAGAAAATGAAATTGAAAAAGTCACCAATAAGTTTCCTAAGCAAAAAAAAAAAAAAAATCCTATGGCCAGATAGATTCACAAATGAATTCTACTAAGCATTTAAGGAAATATTAATCCCAATACAAAATGTATTATTTTAAAAATATACATAAAGAAGGAGGTCTATGGATCTCTTTTTGACTACATAAATATAATTTTGATAACTAAACCAGGGAGAGCAAAAACTGAGAAAAAATTATAGATGAATTTCCTAAAATTAATATCAAGGCAAAAAAATAAATCAAATGGTAGCAAGGAGTTTACAGTAATATGTTACAAAGATCATGTACAATGACCAGGTAGGATTTTAAAAAGGAATTTAAATATTAAGAAAACTATCAGTAAAATATACTGTTTTTGTATTAATAAGAATGAAAATTATACAATTTTCGCTATAGATGAAGAAAAAGTTTTTTGACAAAATACAACACCTATTTCTCTTAAAAACATTAGAAATTATAGGAATCAAAGGAGCCTTTCTTAAAATAATAATAAATATTTACCTTAAAACCAAAAGCAAGCACTTTCTGTAATGGGGGCAAATTTGAAACCTCAGTAACATCAGGAGTGAAGCAGTGATGATGTCCCTTATTACCTCTATTATTCAATATTTTACCAGATATACTAGGTATAACAATAAGACAAGAAAAAAGAAATTGAAAGAATAATGTTAGGCAATGATGGACCAACACTATGACTCTTTGTAGATGATATGACTGTATAATTAGAGAATTCTAGGCAATCAATGAAAAATATAGTTAAAACAATTAACTTCAGAAAAGTTGTAGGATATGAAAATAAATTCACCCAAACCACCAAATTTTCTATATTTTACAAACAAAATCCAGCAAGAAGAATGGGAAGGATAAATTCCATTTAAATCACAGCTGAAAACAGAAAATGCTTGAGAGACTGCAAGTCTTGCAAAGAAAAATCCAGGGATTATATAAATACAACTAAAACACTTCATGCAAATAAAAACATATTTAAACAATTAGAGAAATATTAATTGCTCATAAGTAAGCTGAACCAATATAAAAGTGGGAATTCTATTTGAGTTTATTTATTCAGTGTCATATGAATTAAATTATCAAAGAATTATTTTATAGAACTAGAAATTAATAAGTAAAATTTATCTGAATGAATAAAATGTCAAAAATATCAATGTAATCAGTTTTTAAAAGTGTTAAGGAAGGAGGTTAAATAGTTCCAGACTTCAAACAATATTACAAAGCATTAATCATGAAAACATTCTGGTACTGGCTAAGAATTAGTACAATAGATAAGTGGAAAAGATTAGGAATACAACAATAAATGACTATAGTAACCTAGTGCATGATAAAACCAAAGATCCAAGCTTTTGAGGTAAGAAGTCCACATTTGACAAAAATTGCTGGCAAGTCTGTTAAGTAGTTTCGCAGAAACTAGGCATAGAACAGTAAATCACACTGTTTAGCAGGGTTGGGTCAAAATGGGCAAATTATTTAGACATAAAGGGTGATATCATAAGTTATTTCAGGGAGCATGAGAAAATATGCTTGCCAGATCAATAGATAGTACAGTAGTTTATAACTACGCAAGAAATAGAGAGTATCACAGAAATTAGAATGTACACATTTTATTACACGAAATAAAAAAAAAAACTTGCACAAACAAAACTAATTCAGGCAAAAATAGAAGGAAAGTAGGAAAATGAAGAAAAGTTTTATTCATTCATTCATTTATCTATTTATTTATTTTCATATATTGGCATTTATTATTTAATCTGAAGAACAGGTTATGAGCGGGGTGGGGCAAGGGAGGAGACAGGGAGCCTAGAGCCTCTCATCTGTGTCTGCTCCAGATGTGGTTGATCCTGATTTCTGAGCCTTGGTCCAGGGCACACAAGGAAGCACACGCTAAGATGAGGTTCCGGGGTACAGTTTGAGGAAAACAGCAGGGGTGGCCAGAGTTTCACATCCAGCCAGAGGCGGGGCTGGGATTCTCCTTGGGTCAGCAGCACCGCTCCCTTTTGGGAACTGAAGCCTATCGATAAAGTGCCATCCCACATATTTCTTATAAAACATTCTTGTAATTTAAGTCTGTGCTAAAGAATTCTTTCATCGTCTTTCTAGCTTCTTGTACTTTGCTTCTAGTTTCTTGGAATATGCATCCAACTTGTAAGCTGCCTTCTCGAGAGCGGCTACTTGCTCCTCAATTAAAGTGATCTGATCCAGATAAGGCTGAAGGGTGGCATGTTTCTGGTTTAAGTCCTTTAGGTTTCTACTTAGGTTTACTGCAATATCTTTCATTTCTAGATACTCCAAGCTAGTCAGTTTGTTCATATTTTCTAGAAGTTTGTAATCTTCACTAGTGGCTGTCAGCTCGACTGTCAGGTACATGGCCATTTTGGAGAACATGTCCTGGCACAGCCCCGTGATGTCCGCCTCGGCGGGCTCCGTGGCCTCCTCGGCCGTCTCCACCACGGCATCCTCTCGACCCAGGCCCTCCCGCTAGGCTGCAGGGACGCCCTCCGCTGTGGCCGCCATTCCTGAGCCTTTTCAGGCAACTCAGAGATAGCACCTCACACCTATCAAACTGTCCAACATGACTGAAAGGAAAATAAAAGTGCTAGAGTGGATTTAAAAAAAATAAATAGGAAAACGTTTGCACTGATGAAGCCGTGTTATACCAAGCATTATCAACTGTGAAAGACTTAACTACTCTCATTAAGACAATGAGCCCAGATAATTTCAAAAGACCTATGATGAAAAATGCTAACCATTTCCAGGGAGAGAACTGATGAACTCCAAAAGCAGATTGAAATATACTTTTTCTTTAAATGTATTTTTCTTTTGTTGTTTTTGTTGTTGACTTTCTCATTTGCAATATGGCTAATATGTGAGTATTTTTGCATGACTCCAAATGTATAATTGATATAAAATTATTTGGCTCCTCAAGATGGGGGATGGGCAGGAGAAACAGAATTTGGAACTCAAAATATTAAAACAATTGTAAAATGAAAAGGATATAAAGCCGAGGTGCCAGATATGTGATTTTTGGTACATTGCAGCCACAATACTCTTGCAGACACAGATTAAAATGTAATTGAGAAGTATTTAACAAAATAAGGCAAAATACAGTATAATTTTAATATGTAGTTGTCTATGTCAATATGAACTCTGTAGGGTATCCTTATGTATAATTTAATGGCATTCATTCATATTTGAATTTGACACTATTGGTGAAAAAGTTTGGGAACTGTGGCTTTAGAAGACAATAGAAAATCATGTAATGAAATTGGCATTTTTGACCTATAATTTCTAAACACTCTCTCTGATTCAGCTAAATCATTTTCATTTTATACGGCATTAAAATTGACACTATCTTTCTTTGAACCTCTCCATTTCTTAAAATGTTTGTATATAAGTGGGTAGATCATAGCTGTGTAGATATTGTTCTCTATCTGAAATATAGGAAATTATTATAAAGTTGAAAAATTACTTCTTTACACAGAGCAGATCTTATCTAAGAACCAAGTGCAGCTCAGGATTCCATTCTTTGGGGGGATTGAAGAACTACAACTTACAAACTCCATGTAATCCACAGTATTTCAGAATCACAAACAAGACACTTTTACAGTTCCTCAGAAACAAATGAAAAGCAGGCACTTCCATTTTCTTACCATTCTTTCCAATAAGTCATTCTGATTATTGCTAGCAAAAGCTGCTGGAAGATAAACCAAGATTACTAGGCTCATGACCACTAAAGCCAACAGCTTTGGTTTAAAACCCAGATATGAAACTAGACCAAAGGGGATTAAAGAAGTCAAAGGATTTACATTTTCCCTCTCTGACTGTCTACAACCCACTAAAATTGTCTTTGCTGGGAAAATGAAGCCTGATACAAGTCAGTGTATGCCTAATGGGAAGGTGAGGAGATTATGTAGGAAACATCTTAGGATCGTAGAATTTTAGAGCTAGAGTGAGACTGTGAGATCACCAAGGCCATTATTCTCATTTTACAGATGAAATAACTGATACCTAGAGAGGCTAAGTGATTTTTCTAATGTCATAAAGAAACTGAATTAAAAAGCCCAAACTAGAACCCAGATCTTTTGACTAACTCCAGAATTTTTATACACCAAAAATTGTGTGAATTTTATTCTATTCTAGCAGTATTCTTTATTGTGTTTTGTTTTGCTTTTAGCAATAAATCCAATCATTCACCTAACCACAGCAACTCTATCCATGATTGTTGTCATGTTGTCAGTGGAAGAGGGTGTGTCAAATGTTTATTAGGAACACAGCAGGGATTTAAACTGTTTGTAGATGTGAATGTCCTAGATGATAAATATATCCCTGCAAAGCACAACCCAGCAAAATAACAATCAGCAGCCCTGTCAGTGACCTTAAATGAAAAGCCCTGGGCATCTCTATCCTGTGATTTATCTGTTTGGTTTGATAGTACTGAGGTTCATATAAAAAGAGGAGAAAGGGGGAAAAAAGAAAAGGATAACTTTAGCACATAGAGAGTTCAATGAAATGATGGAAATTGTGAAGTACTGAAAGAATACACGAATTGAGATTGGCAGATCCTCAGTGAAACTGAACACTAAGTTCTATAATGGAACTGTATTTCTATGTGTGTGAAATCATATTCAGCCAGATGCTACTACAAAGGAAATTAGTCCCTTCCTTGCATAGACTATATCTGGATATTGCAAAGAGCTAGTTGGTTTAAATTCTTAAATTAGTGTTTCAATAACTAAGGACTTAGCTTATTCATGATACTAGAAAGTTATTAAAAACACTATAATTATAACTTAAGTGACTCATTTGCCCGGCATATTATAATAGCCCAATTTATTTCATGAATGAGTTACTTTAATTTCCAAAGTGTGAAACTTAAAGCTGAATAACCTGACTCAAATGCTTATTAAAATTGGATTTTAATACTTCTACATTGAGTGATATATTATAAAATTGCTATATAATATCAACAATATACCTTCTGGTTTTAACAGCTATCCTGATAATAATTACATCATGTTAAACTGTGTCTTAACCAAGAGTGTTATGTGGCTTTTGTTTTTTGTTTATTTGTTTTGATTTGTTTTTTAATCCTCACACTGGGAATCAGAGCATCTTTGTTCTAGTTCTAGTTTGCTTGGGTATTCTGTGGTAACCTAGATTAAGTCAATTAGGTCCTTGGAAACCTCAGCTTCCTCCTCTGCAAAAGGTGTAAATATTAACTTCACTTACAGCTATCCCTTCCACATCATTGGGTTAGGAACAGGATTCCAGAGATCTGGAAAATTCACATGAATTTTTTTTTTTTTGGTCCTCCCTTCATACAAGAGAAGAAATTTGAATTTATCTTTTTTCTTTTATGGGACATTTACTGTACCTTATTTTAAAATTTGGGTGTATTTATGGTATTAGAAAAAAACATATTGGTATCATGCAATACTATACATATATTTTATGCATTTCTGAGTTTCTAAACTTTTTCTGTGTCATCTGCTGGCCTTCATGCACCATCTAAAGATTCTGCCAAACTCCCCCCAAATTCCCTTTTAATTTCCCAAGATGACTTGGAATATATCTAAACCATATCAGGAAAGTCTCAATGTGGAAGGGATAACTGTACTGTCTACCAAAGTGGTGAGGAGAAAATTAGATGTTGTTATATTTGAAAGAAAATATTAAAGAAAGAAAAGAAAAATTGAAGAAAAGAAAACTTTTCTTCAAATTCTAACTACTTGGAACAGGAATATTAAGTTGTTATCATTATTGTAAAGACATAAAGAAGAACAATGAGATCATAGCTTCCTGAGAACTGAACATAAACATAAAGATCACCTAGCTCAAAATTTTTCTATTGGTTACCTTTCAATAATTTTGATTTTAATTCAATTATTGAGCCATCTTATAGAATCAGAACACTCACACACATATACAACATTGAAATATGTTCCATGCATATTGGCTTATATGACTGAACTCTCAACTGTGAGGTTGGAATTTGTATTTAAAGAGAAAAGGTCAGTTATGAGCTATTAGACTGATCCTCAAAATAAACTGTTCCAAGCTCATTTCAGACCTCTTTGTCTTTTCTGAAAAGTAGCATATGTTGAAGCTTTTTTTTTTTCTTGCTGCATTTTGGTTGTTTAAGATAATCACCATGAGAGAATGGATAAAACAACCAAAACAAAACAAAAAGCAAACCTTTTTGCTCTCATTCAATCAACTATAAAAATCTTTTTCAATGTTCTTTGCCCTTTTTGAACACAACATCTAAGAAAAACTATCTGCTTCCACTTTTGGAAATTGAAGATCATTCTTAACATTAAGAACCAAGAAAGGAATATTTATTAAAGTGTATAGCTAATGACTTCTGGGAGCCAAGATGGCAGGGAAAGCAGTAAATTGCTGTTGCTCTCCCATATTCACAGCCAAATAACCAAACAACAATAAATAGTGCCCCAGAACAAATCTTCGGACAGAAGAGCAAGCAGAAAGATGAAATGGAGCAGTCTTTTAGTCCAGGAGACTTAGAGAATCAGCAATAAAGGTCCATCTCACTCTAGTAAAAGGTGAGCATAGTCCAGGATAGGAAAGGTCCCAGCAAGCCAGCAGCAAGCCCCATCTCAGCAAACCTGTGGGAGAACATGAGCCCCAGTGTGGTAGAGAAGGTAAATGGCAACACCAGGACCACTGTGTGCCATAACATTTGCCAGGGGAACTGGCAGACTCCAATTCAGAGAACCACCACCTGCTTCAGCACAGCCTAGAGCAAACAGTGATCCTCCAGGGACCGTACCTATGCATTCTTCAATGTAGCCCCAGAGATGTGTAGAAACACTCTGTTGGGCCTCAGCACGTATGCCACAACACCACTAGAACACCAGTTGAGCACCAGGTAAGATTCCAAGACCCCTACAGCCCCCAGTATCATGAGCCAACCCACACTCCACACCCGCAGTATAACACCAGACATGAAGGTCCCCTGTGGGCCTCAGGGCAATGTAAGTACAGTACCAGGTATACAGTCAGGGCCTGCAGTCACTAGCACAAGAAGGGGGATATAGTGCCTCTTCTACCCCAAGATCAGAGATTACATTAAAAAATTTTAAAAGAAAGAGAAAAATAAGCAAAAAGGAGGGGAGGGATAATGAAGAGAAAACAACAATAAAGGAAAGAATCTTACCATAAAAAGTTATTATGGTGACAGGGAAGACCAAGACTCAAAAGAGGACAAGGATTCCAAAATACCTATGAGAAAAACCCCAGAGAAAATGGGAAGGTTTCTCAGGCCAAGAAAGAACTAATGGAAGAGTTCAATAGGGAGCGTAAAAATCATAGGAGAGGTAGAAGAAAAATGGGGAAAAGAAATTAAAACAATGCAAGAGGATTATGAAAAAAAGACTCAACAGCTTGGAAAACAGTTTAAAAAGTAAAACTGGCCTAATGGAAAAGGACATACAAAAATACACAGAAGAAAACAACTATTAAAGAGTACAAGTGGTCAAATTGAAAAGAAAGTACAAAAACTAATTGAGGAAAACAACATCTTAAATGTTAGAATTGGGCAATTGGATATATGACTCTATGAGATACCATGAATCAATGAAACAGATTCAGAAGAATTAAAAAGTGGAAGAAAGTGTAAAATATGTCATGGGAAAAACAACTGACCTGGAAAATAGATACAGGAGAGACTGTGTCAGAATCTTTGGACTACCTAAAAGTAATAATCAAAAGGAGGAACTAGATGGCAGTGTAGGGGCAAGAAAACTCCTGCACTCCCCCCCATAAACACCTCAAATCCCTTATAAAAATGACTTTAAACAAACTTTAGGGTTACAGAACCCACAAAGTTACAGAGAGAAACAAATCTTCTTCTGAAGACAGCCTGGCAGGCAGAGAGAAAGGGTTCATCACAGTGCACTGGGAGCAGAGCACAACCCTGAGTGAGCCCATGGTTTTAGCCTCTGGGTGGCCCTACCAGCCATGGCTAAAGGGATATTGGGAGAGGAGATCACCAGCAGCTGTGGTGGCTTCCAGAATTATCAAGCCATAAATTCTAAAGACAAAGTGGGAAGTCAGTGTAGACTGTGGGAACAGGGGGTCCGGGAGTGTGGTCAGGCCTCTTCCCCCCAGAGCTAGAAGTGGTGGAGGTGCAGTGGCTACCACTGTATGGCTGCTTCAGAGCTCCTGACCTGCAGATTGTAGGGGGACCACGCAACCATTCTGAGGGGTAATCACTCTTGATTTAACCTACTTGGATCTGTATTACTGTCTAGGGTGGGACAAAGCTCTCCTCTGTGGAAATAGAGTTCTACTGTGGCAAAAAGCTCAAAAGTCAAGTAATTAAGTGGCAACATGAGCAAGCAAAGGAAGCAAAGCAAGCTCTGCATCCAACTTTATGCTCCTATTTTGGGGACAAAAAGGACCAAAGTATGGAACAGGAGGAAGGCAACAAAATCAGAACTCCTGCACCAGGAGCTTCAAAGAAAAATACTAACTGGTTAGAGGCCATAGAGGAGCTTAAGACGGATTTTGAAAACCAAATAAGACCAGTGGAGGACAAATTGGGAAGACAAATGAGAATGATGCGAGAAAATCATGAAAAGTGAGTCAACAACCTGACTGAAGAAAATAATACCTGAAAAAAAGAGACTAACTCAAATGGCAAAAGAGGCTTAAAAAGCCAATGAGGACAAGAATGTTTTTAAAAGCCAAATTTTCCTGATGAAAAAAGAATCTCAAAAGCTCACTGAGGAGAATTCTTCAGAATTAGACTGGAGCAAATGGAAGCTGGTGACTTTATGAGAAATAAAGATCGTATTAAAGAGATCCAAACAAATGAAGAAACAGAAAGCAATGGGAAAAATCACATTGGAAAAATCACTGATCTAGAAAATAAATCCAGGAGAAATAATTTAAAAATTATTGGACTACCTGAAAGCCATGATCAGCAAAAAAATCTATAACTCATCCTTCAAGAAATTCTCAAGGAAAATTGCCCTGATGTTTTAGAAGCAGAAGGCAAAGTAGAGGTTGAAAGAATCCACTGATCATCTCTTGAAAAAGATTCCAAAAAGAAAACTCCTAGGAATATTATAGCCAGTTTCCAAAGTTCCCAGATCAAGGAGAAAATATTAAAAGCATCCAGTAAGAAGCAATTTGAATATTGTGGAAACACAAATACAATAACACAGGATCTGGCAGCTTCTACACTAAGAGATGGAAGGGCATGGAATATGATATTCTGGAATCAAAGGAGCTGGGATTAAAACCAAGAATCACCTACCCAACAAAAGTGAGTATCATGTTTCGGGAGAAAATATGGTAATTCAATGAAATAGAGAATTTTCAAGCATTCTTGATGAAAAAACTAGAGTTGAATAGAAAATTTGACATTTAGAAACAGGAAGCAAGAGAAGACTGAGAAGGTAAATAGGGAAAAGAAATCATAAGGAACTTATCAAAGTTGAACTATTTATATTCCTACATGGAAAAATGATAATTGTAACTTATTGAACTTTTCCCAATATGACATGTCTATATAGGAGGGTATATGGGCATATGAATACATACGTGAGTGTGTGTGTGTGTCTATATGTGTGTGTGTGTGTGTGTGTATGTATGTACAGGTATACACAGACAGAGAGCACAGGACCAACAGAACAAAAAGCGATGATTCTTAAAATTTGAAATTGATAAGTGAGAGAGGAATATAATGAGAGGAGATGGGGAGAGACAGAATGGGGTAAATTATCTCTTTTAGAAGAGGCAAGGGAAAACTGCTACAGTGGAGGGGAAGAACAGGAAGGCAAAAGGGAATGGGTCAAACTTACTCTCATTGAATTTGGCTTAGGGAGGGAATGACATACACACTAAATAAGGTTTCTCACCCTATAGGAGAGTAGGCTGGGGGGAGGAAGTTAGAAGCACCCAATTTTGAAAAGGGACAGGATCAGGGCGGCCAGGTGGAGCAATGAGTAAGAATGCTGGCCCCAGTGTCAGGAGAGCTGGGATTGGTTCCAGCCTCAGATACTCAGTACCCACACAAAAATAACTGGCCGTGTAACCTTGAGCAAGTTACTTAACCCCGATTGCTTAAAAAAAAAAAGAAAGAAAAGGGACAGGGTCAAAGTAGAAAATAGAACAAGTGGGGGTGGGATAGGATGGAGGGAAATATAGTCAGTCTTTCACAATATATTCACTATGGAAATGTTTTGAATAACTACATATGTACAACCTATATTGAATTGCCCATCTTCCCTGTAAGGGTGGGTGACAAGGGAGGAAGAGAAAGAATCTGGAATTCAAAGTTTTAACATCAGATGTTTAAAAAAAAATATATATATATATATATATATATATATATATATATATATATATATATATATTTTTTTTTTTTTTTTACATGCAACTGGGAAATAAGATATACAGGCACTGGGGTATAGAGAATCATCTTGTCCTACTGGAAAGTCTGAGTGGGGATGGGGGAGGATGTAGGAGAGAGTAGATTGGGGGAGGGGGTATACTGTGGGATCGATGTTTTGGGGTGGTGGGTAGGGGAAAGCCAGGGAGAAAATGTGTAATTCACAATATTGTGTAAATGAATGATGTAAACTAAAAATAAAGCTAAAATTTAGTTTAAAAAAAAGGAGGACTTAGACAGCATCTTTCAAGAAATTACCAAGGAAAACTCCCTTTATGTCCTGGAACCAGAGGGCAAAATAGGCCAAAGAATCCACCAATTGCCTCAGGAAAGGGATTCCAATATAAAAACCCCAAGGAACATTACAGCAAAATTTCAGAACTATCAGGTCAAGAAAAAAATATTGCAAGTAACCAGAAAGGAACAATTCAAATATGGGGGGGGGGGGGAGCCACAATCAGGATTACACGGGATTTAGCAATTGCAAAATTCAAAGTTTGGAGGTCATGGAACATGATATTCCAGGAGGCAAAGGAGCTAGGATCACAACCAAGAATCACTTAAGCACAAGAATTAAGTATAATACATCTAGGAGGGGAAATGGCAATTCAATGAAATAGAAGAAATTCAAGTTTTCATGAGGAAAAGACCAGAATTAAACCAAAAAAAACTGATCTCCTGTATCAAAACCCAAGAGAAGCATAAACATGTAAAAAGGGAAAAGAGAACACAGGGGATTTAATGGAGTGTAATTGTTTACCATTCCTGCATGGGAAGACAATCTTTAAAAAAAAATCTATCATTAACAGTACAGTTATAAGAAACATACAGAGAAAGTATGGATATGATATGCATTTGAAGAAATGACATAAAAAATGGAGAAGGAGATAGAGGAGTTAAATGGGTGCAGAAGAAATGGAGAGGTAGAACCCAGCCAATAATTTCATATGAAGAGGTGAGAAAGACCTGTTACTATATCGAAAAGATGGGATGGGGTATGATGGACATCATTTGAACTTTACTTCTATAAGTATTGGATCAAAGAGGGAATAATATACACAATAAATTGAATGTAAAAATCAATCTTAACCAACAGGGAATTAGGAGGGGAGAAAACTAATTAAAGTGAGTGGGGCTGACAGAAGGGAGGGCATATCAAGAGAAGTGGTAGACAGAAGCAAAACATTGTTTCTATTTCAATTCTATACAAATGTCCTACAGTATAGTGATATACTCATTACTGTTTCTCTAAGAAGAAAATGTATCTCCCAGTTTTGTGTGTTTCCAAAGCCTACACTAGATCTAGAATGAATTTTCTCCCTACCATCTCTTTTGGGGCTTTTGTTTAGGAGAATTATACAGAAAACATATATTTCATTATCTTGTTGATAATGTGAGCCACACACACACACACACACACACACACATATGTGCAATTGATTTTATACTGTATTGATCTTTATAATTTAATATCTTCCTGAAGTAATCTTGCTTAAGAATGCAGTTTTCCGGGGTGGCCAGGTAGCACAGCGAGGCTCCAGTGTTGAGAAGACATGGAGATCCAATCCCAGGCTCAGACACTTAGCACCCACCCAGAAACACCTGGCCATGTAACCTTGAGCAAGTTACTTAACCCCGATTGCTTAAAAAAGAAAAAAAAAAGAATGCAGTTTTCCTTCCAAATTACATTTAAAAAAGTATTCTCAATCATACCATTAAACCGTGAATCACCTATTGTTTGTATGTAAACCCCAAACAGTTTCACCTGGTGCCAACCTCCCCCCACCCCAAAGATATGTCTTCTATTCTTTCTTATCCTTGTGCATTTGATGGGGTACCTGGGGTCTAGGTCAAAACAACTTGTAAAACCAGTCTGTGAAGTTCTAATTGCAATTTTTCCTTTCCCACCCTTGAGCTCTGCCCCTTCTCCCTATCCCACACTCTACCTAGGCAACACCCTGTGACTCCTTTGTTCTTACTTAATCTCTTCATTTTTTCTGGGCCTGGCTCTCATCCTCCTTTATCCTTGCCTTTTGTCTCCTTTGGCCTGGCCCAAATCTTATCTAAACTATCTATTCACATGCTCCTCTTGGTCAGCTCTGACCTTTGTCTATGCACTGAGCCCCCTCCTGTCTGGTCAGCCCTGACAATGGCAGCCCTATCCTTTAAAGGTAAAAGCATGTACCCCTCTCACTTGCAGGTCCCCTAAAGGACTCTTGCCCGATTCTCATGGAAACATAACAATAAACTTCTACAATTCTCACTCCAATTAAGCCTGAGACCTTAAATTCTTTCCAGATGATATTGCTGGTTTTCTGGTCTTAGATAAGATCAGAATTTCTGCTGAACCTATTGGGATCCCGTCCCCCATCACATTGAGGGGATATGTGATCTCCTTTAATAAGACAGCAATGCTGATGGTACTGATTCCCTAGAAAAGATTACAAGAGGCAGATGAGTTCCATAAAGCAATAAACATTCCTTAATCTACGGATAGGTGTGAGATTAGCAACACTTAAATGTCAAATCTCTTTTTAATATGCTCACTTGTAATGTTCTACAAGACCCACTAGTTACATTGCCAAGTTTCCTTTTCTAACCCCAATAAAACAATCAGGAATCAGATTTTAATTTTGGGGATTCAGGACAATAAAAGGGAAAAAAATAGCTTGATTCACTCAAGTAATATATCATTATACAATTTGGAAAGAAATATAGATTGTGGTTGATTTTAACGTATACATTTAGGAGAGACAGAAATTAAATATGCTTCACATTTTAATAATAGCATACCTCCAGTAAAGTCTTACACTGACTACTCAGCTTAATCTTTAGAAAACCCTCACTTTATAGTTCTATTCCATGAAGCAATTCCAAATTCTGGCAGGTTTAGAGGCCAGAATAAGCAAAGGGATGTCATCCAAGTTCTAGCCTAACAAAGTTCTGAGATGTGGCAAATGAATGTTGTAAAACTTGACCACAACTTAAGACAATTATTTGTGAAAAGGATAGAAGGGTTTTTTATTTGTGTTAGTGGAGGGAGTACCTACACTGATGAGATAATAGGCTTTTTGATGTTTTCATAAAATAACCTCAACATCACTGTCTTTTTTTTTTAACCTTCCTTCAGGTATCTCTACCTCTCCTCTTGTGAAATTTTCAAACAATTTTAGAACTATTGTGAAATGTTCTCTCCTGTAATAGGGTAAATTTTTACTGTTTTCTATCACATGCATACATCGAACATGTATGATCAATTACATATCAATTACATAGCTGTAAATACAGATATACATGCCTGCATAAGCAATGAAAAAATCTGTGATTTCATCAATGTAGGGAACTCTTGACCAACCTTCTAGGATTTGGTCATTAAGGTTTTTTTTTTAATTTTTTTTAATAAGCAATTGGGGCTACATAACTTGCTCAAGGTTGCATGGGCCAGTTATGTTGTCTGGGTGCCATGTATCTGAGGCCGGAACCAATCCCAGGTCTCCTCATATTGAGGCCGGCACTCTTACTCACTGCGCCACCTGGCCGCCCCTGGTCATTAAGTTTTATAGCTGTGTCAGAGGTACATGGAATTTAATCAATTTGGCAACTGATTGTCAATTAATTTGAACATCCAGTATAACACTCTAGCCATAGCAACATGCTACTTCTTTATTTCATGAAAGTGAAAGAATGGTACTCCCTTTGTATGACTTTCAGGTCTAATAAATTATTTCTATAATTTACTGAGACTGAAATATTCCTCTGTTTCTCAACAAATATATCTCTCTTGTTATAATTATATAGTATTATATGATTTAGATAAAAATCTAGGTACAATCTAGTTATGTGCATTTATAAACATATGTACATATGCTTATGCATATATGAATGTATATGTGTGTGCATTTATATTTGTATATGTAATCTATATTCATTTAACTGAATAGCTATTAATAGAGTATATTGACTAACCTGAGTGAAAAACAAATAAGATAAATTAAAACCAGAAAGTTTTACTTATCATTCAAGTAATTCATTTAATTAAGAAACATCTATACTCATAGGATAATTCTAATACTAATGTAACTACACAGTAAAACCAGTTAAAATCATTCATTATTAATAGAAAAGTTATTCATGGAAGAGGAAGAGAAATGCAAGTATTATACACACATTGAAAAATGCTTGATAAATCTCTTTATCTACCTATTTCTTCCAGTTAGAACAATACTTCCCTGTTGAGCTGGATTTTTTAAGCTGCAATAGACTGCTTCCTCTTAAGCAGCATGCAGGTGGGCTTTCCAAGCACTCTGTTCTCCTTGCCTTTAAGCTTTCCCCTCAGGGGCATTAGTGGTGCCAAATCATGAATACAGTGGTCTCTGATTGCACATGTATTGACAGGTACCTGAAAAAAAGAATCACTCCAGAAGCACAATAAAGCCTCAGACCCCAAATGTGTTCATGCATTCCCTTCTTCCTAGGAACAGGTATAAACAGTCCATTTCCAGTCTGAGATTTCTGGGCACAAGCTTCATAATAATAAAATCTAACCGTGCTGAGAACATCTATCCCTATATCAGAAATACTGAACTGATGCTAACCTTGAAGGTGAAAACTGAGGGGAAGAGGTGTAATAAAAATAACAGCTGACTTTCAAGTTGTTTTATATGTATGGCTTTAAAAGCAATTTTGTAGACATAATTTTATTTAGATATCTTATTTCATTTGAATCCTTACAAGGGCATTCTGACAGAAATCATGAAAGTTAGTGTCTTCATGTTATAAATAAAGATACTGAGGTTTCTTTGGGTAAAACAAAATGCCTAAGGTCACATAGCTTGAAAGAAGCAAAGGTCTTTAACCTATAACCTTGTACCCTTTCTAGAAGTTAGGGGAAAAAAATTCCATTTCTAATGTTTGTCAAAAGTGAAAGTTTTACTATATAGCCTTATCTACACAGTGACTTTAGTATATTTTGAAGAATCCCAAACATTCATGTTGAGAAAAATTATTTAATCATAACCAATGATTTGGGGAGATCCAGAGTTGCCCCTTTTCCTAAAGACCTCATTGCAAAAGTTCAGTCTCTGAAGGATATTGCTGATAATGGGATTGAATTGATGTTCTTAACAATTTAGTTAAGACTCAGCCCAGGTGGGGAAACCCATTGTGCTCTACTCAGGTTTGAAGGAGGATAAATTCTTTGAATAGATTACCCCAGGTTGGGCAATTTAGAAGCAAATGACATAATCAGAGTTCATTAGAATAGGTCCAGCCTCTCATTGTAAAATTCATTCTCTCATTAATTGTAAACTAATCAAAGAGAGACTACCACCCTGAGGAACATCCCTCTTCCAAGGGCATATAAACCATGAGTCTGCTGCCATGAGGGTCTTTGGCATTTGAGAGTGCCACTGATATTTTTCATCAACATGCTAGCCCCATTTTAAAAAAATTATTAAATTACCCAGAAACTATGTCTCTCAAACTTTTAAAATGCCACAGTGTTGGAGAATTATTTTCTTTACTCGGTGAATATACTTTACTCCAACGCCTTTTTTTATAGATAATTCACAGTTTTCCTTTTAAGAAAGCTCATAGCCTTCCTCTTAACTCCATTCCCTATCCTCAGCTATAACTGTATTCAGCTCCAAAGAACAACACTGCCCCCCAACTCCCCCAATCCCAGGAGCTAATCCCCTGAAATCTTATCACCATGAAGATAGATTAGGTTTTGATACCTATACCTCCTCAAATCACTTGCAGTTAGTTGCATCTTCCCTCTGATTTAGCAGGGGGAAAGGGGCAGAGGGAGGAGGGAAGCAGGAGGAGAAGTAAACTCCTACCAAAGCCTTATTTATAGAGGGCTCACAAATTTCCAGGTAAGTTCATGCTACAACTCCAAGAAACAACTTGTTCTGGGGCAGGTGGGTGGTAGAGCACCAGCCCTGGAGTCAGGAGTACCTGAGTTCAAATCCAGCCTCAGACACTTAATACACACCCATATACAAACTGGCCATATGACCTTGGGCAAGTCACTTAACCACAATTGCCCTAAAAAAAAGCAAAAAAAAAAAGAAACAACTTGTTCTGAGTACCTGTGGGTATCACTCCCTCCTTTACAGCTTTCTTTTATTTGTTGTCTTAACCAATTAGATTTTAAGTTTCTTGAGGATATAGACTATTGTTTTTTTCTTATTTGTATTCCCAGAACTTAGCACAATTACCAACATATAGTAGGCTCTTAATAAATGTTTATTGAATTGAATACTTTCCAAAAATAAGTGGTTCTCTGATGAAAAAAATGGGCAATCTAAGTATCATTCAAGTCAATAAGAATTTTTTTATAATTATGTATATTATAAAATGAGTATTGTTATTATGGGGGTGGGAGAGGAGTTGGGAGTATTTAGATATTCATTGCTTATCACATTATCTGACAATTCAACAGGTTTATTTTAAAACAATTTAATATTTATATTGTAATATGTCTAATATCTCATATTGAATGTCTTTTACAAGATTCCTGATATCCAACTTTTCACAATGTTTTAATGGAAATTTTGTGTAATTATATATAACTTGACTCAATAATTTTATGAATTTTCTTCCTAACCTGTGTGTGGGATAGAGACCACTACCAGATTATTAAAATCGTATTCTTAGTAGAAAAGCAGAAAAAGTCCTTTAGTCATTCACATGAGAAAGGTACTCAGTGCTCAAGCAGCATTGGCCACAGAGTACAAATTGTGGAAGCTCTCAGAATTCCGTAATCTCAATCCTAACCTGGCTCACTCCCCTGTCCAGTCTCACCATTGGTTAGTTAGGTGGGCTCACAATCTCTTTGTGAATAGCTAGCCAATAGGCACAAAACAGTCTCAATCCTTCATTAACATAATTATTCATGAATTAGCATCCTATTAAGAGTATGGTGTTTTCCAATCCCTCATTATGCACCAAATTTGGAGACAACCAATGAGAATTACAGTTGACAGTCCTTTATTATCATAATTATTCATTTGACCCTTCTACCCAATCAGAAGAGACCTACCTTCAATCCCTTACTTATGCATATCTACACAACAAATTTGGGGGCAACCACTGAGAAGAAGGCTAGTGTTTCCTTTATGTTTCATTACCTCCATCTGGGGCCTGTGGAAACTTAACCCTTTACTATCTCTCACACCTGACTTCTCATATTATCATTTTTTCATGAAGTCTTTTCTTGATTCTACCAAAAACAAGTGCCGTCTATCTCAAAACTATTTTGCATGTGACTTTTTTGTATATATTTATACTTACTGATTTTATATGTGTGTTTTTCTATACTTTATACATATTTGTCTGCCTCTTTTGAATATAGTTCCTTGAGAGCTGAAGTTTTTCTTTCTTTGTACTTGCACTTCTATTAAATACCATGTGCTATATACATGTTGGTGTTTAATAATAACTTGTTGATTGATTCCAGATAATTGACAATCTAGTTATAAGATCATATTTTTAAGGATTGAAGTTTTAGAAAAAAATTACAAAATTCTCATGTTAGACTACATTGTATAATATTTTAAGGTTTGAAATTAATCTTTGAGCTTTGAACTTTTGTCATAACATGAAATAAATGTAATTTAATATTGCTCTGTTTTTTTATGTAATAAAGAATTTTCCCCCCTTTTCCATCTAAGGAATGGATTTTGTATTTTGTTTCTGCTATCTGCTTTGTATAGAAAAGCTAAAACCTTTTCTATATTTCTACTTGAATATTTGAATGTGTCTAATTTCTTCAGGAATACTCTGACTAAAAGCACCAGTGGATTGCGTTACGCCCTTGAGATGCTGAATTAGAAGAGTTACTGAAATAGTATGAAAGTATGGGTAACTTGAGGGGTTATAATACACATAGTAGTAGTAAGAGCAAAGCCCTATCTCAGAAGATGCTCAGGTAGATGAGACAGATTTTAAGTAGATTCAGTACAAAGCCATCAGATCAAGGACTAGAAGAACAGAAATATCAGAGGACAGAGCTATTGAGGAAGAAAATAATCTAGATATTCTGTAGGAAATGGAAATCACACATTAATTAAGCAAGGAAAAGCAGATGGAGGGACAAACCTGAAGCTTCCAAGTCTTTTCTCTTCACCCTTTAACTCAATAATAAGCATTTATAAACTTTCTTTTTATGAGTGTCCAATTCCTAAGCATGACTGTATAGGAAAATAGAACTATCAAGCCTAAGTAAGTAGGTGTTGAAGAATGAACATTTTTCCCCATCTGACAGCACTGAATAGAAGAAAATCTTTGCTATTCTTTTGCAGATTTGGTTTCTAAACGTTTATTTCATCCTGCCCTTGCTAGTCAAATTGTGTATTTGTACATTTTACAATATAAGAGCTTAACAGAACTTCTGGTTGTAATATTAAAAATCATATTAAAATCATAGCAGCATGACACCAATATTTTCATATCCTTTACCTCAGATGCCTTTTCTGTTTTTTTTTTTATTTGGAACATGAGGACATTAAAAAAATCAAGGAAATATTAGCAAAACAGAAAGGTCCCCTGTCAATGAAATAAATTGATAAATAAAACTAGAGTTGTAGGAAACAATTGTCCAGTGAGGTTGGAAACAGATTTGAAACAGTTTGTATGGGGCTTCAAAAGATAAACAGAGAATTGGATATTTTATCCTAGGGGTAATAGGAAGCTATTATAGTTGATTAATATGGAATTATATAAATAGTTCTACACTCAAGGAAAATTACATTGACAGCAGCATGTAGGATGGACTGAAGTGATGAGAGGATTGAGGCAAGGAGACCAATTAGGATTTTGTTGGTAAATCCTAGGTGAGAAGTAAAAAAACTTAAAACAAAATGGGAATTTTGTGATTAATGAAAAAGGGACTGGATGTGAAAATGACTGTAAAGGTAAAATGTCAAGATTTGGTAAATATTGGGATATATAGGTTATGAAAAATAAGATTATGGGAGGCAGATGCTTTCAATAGAAATCAGGAATTTTAGAAGACATTCATTTGAGGGGAGAGTAAAATGAGTTCTTTGGAACATATTGAATATATTATGCTTTAGGGACATCCAGTATGGTTGAATTGGTAATCTGAAACTAGAGCTCAGGGGAGAAACTCTGAGATTGGAAACCTGTGATCCACATAGAAATAAAAGATAGACCCTGTGTATCTTATGAGGTTGCCAAGAAATTGATTTTAAAATACAGAGTACAGACAAGAGGGCCTGTGACAGAAATTTTTATAACAAATAGTTAGGGGATTTGATGTAAATGATAAGCCAGCAATGGAGAATGAGTATAAGTTAGGTCAGATGTGAACCAACTAAGCACATTCTCATAAATATCTGCAAAGGAGAAAATATTCAGGAGGAAAGGATAGCCAACAACAATAAATATAGTAGATGAGTCAAGAAGGATGAGGAATTAGAAAAACCATCAGATTTGAAACTTAAAACATTATTGTATTTTTTTAAATAGTCTAAAACAACATTGATTAATATGGCTGATCCATAGTGTAGTTTCCCTATTTTTCACTTTTGATTAAATTTGCCAAATTGCAAAAGAAGCACTAAAGTTCACTGAAGAAAGGAACTCCTTAATATTCATATTTGTGCAAGGGGAAGCTAATGACTCCTTGAGACATCAACATAGATAGGTGGATAGGTAGAGAGAGAGAGAGAGAGAGAGAGAGAGAGAGAGAGAGAGAGAGAG
>NW_027187332.1:6833991-6885921 GCF_028583685.1 Petaurus breviceps papuanus | reverse complement strand
AGAGAGAGACAGAGAGAGAGACAGAGAGACAGAGAGAGAGACAGAGAGACAGAGAGAGACAGAGAGAGAGACACAGAGAGAGAGACAGATAGATAAAACAAAAACCATAGTTAGGTGAATAAAGTCAAAAGAATGAAAAAGAAGAAAAAATGAAACGTCATAAAAAAGCTGACGTGGATAATAGGTCAAGGAGTGATAGATAATTTAAAAAATTATTTGACTAGTCAAAACCATGATAAAAAAATATAACTGAGATACCATATTGCATAATGTTATAAATGAAAAGTATCCTCATTTTTAACATCTAGTGGGTAAAATTAAAATTGAAAAGTCCAATGACTACCTCCTGAAAGAGATACAAAAATGAAGTAAGTCCCAGAAACACCATAGCCAAATTCTAGTACTCAGAGTCAAGGAGAAAATATTGCAAGCAGCCAGAAAGAAACCATTTATATATTGTAGAGCCACAACCAGAATCATGCAAAATTTATCAGCTTCCATATTAAAGAAATGGAGCGTTTGGAATATGATATTCTAGAAAGCATAGGAGTAATGATTACAACCAAGAATAGCTTAGTCAGCAAAACTGAGTATCATCTTTTGGGAGTGTGGGAGGGGATAAACACTTAATGAGATGAATAATTTCAAGTATTAATGATTAAAGGACCAAAGATGAATAATTTGACTTTCAAACTCAAGACTCAAGAGAGCATAAAAAGGTGAATCATTCTCAGTTCTTTTAACTGAGCTCATATGAATATCCTCACTCTCTTCAGCAGATATTACAAGATGTCAATAAGTCATTTTTTGATGCCATTTCTGCTTTGTGAGTGCACCTCTGATCACCATTATACATCAAGGACCCTGATTGCCAGATTGTTATCATTTGAAGTTAGGTGAGGATCACAGAAAGAGCAACATAAACAGAACACTGGGAAAATTCAGCACAAACAACTCATTATATTAATGACTTCAACATAGAAAAGAGTCAGGTATAAAGAAGTTAGGTATCTAGGATCCTAAAGATTACTATTTATTAAAAATATCATTTTTAAAAAGTAGTAACAAATAATCTATATTATTAATAAATATAACATAAATAATCAATGAATTATTGTTATAGTTTATTGTAAAAGTAAAACCAAAACCGAACACAACCACCAAAAACCCTAACAACATTCCAGGTACAGAAGAATTAGCTGCTTTGTTCAGTACAGATGAGAATGTGAACTTGGCTGCTGGTCTGTTTTAACATTTTGTCCTGCAGACTAGCTTCCAGTGGTTTCCCCTCCATCTAATGGACCTTGGTTGGGCTCAGTGAAGACAAATACAAATGTCAGAACTATGCCTCACTAGCTCTTGCTAAAGATCAGACCAAGACACATTCTGAGTGAAAGTGTTTAATAGTTAAATGATTTAAATAGAAATCATTGATTTTCATTGGATATTATGATCATCTGGCTTTTTTAAAATTTGTTTTACAAGGTCAGTAAAAAAAATGCACAGAGAATATGATGTTTAAGTTCAACATGTCATGAACAATTGCAGATTGAGTAGGGAAGGGGGTTGGAGGGATGGACAGACAGGGAGATAGGGTTCATAGAGTCTAGGTCTAGAAGGAACCATAATTATGGATCAACTTATTCTACCCCCTAGAGACAGCAAAACTGATGCCTATGGAAGTTAACTGGAGAGAGAGAAAAAGTAAGAATTTATGGGAAGGAGAAAGAGATTGATTAAAGTGTTAGGGGAAGTCAGAAAGGACCTCATAAGGACAGCGATGTTACTAACAAATACAATCAGTAAAGATGGAGCCCATAACACAGATTAGGTGCATACTTTACTTAAGTTTGAAAAAATTTTTAAAACAAAAACAATCATGGCTAATAGAGTGGTGAGAAGCTTTAGAGATGTGGATGAATAAAGTCAATAGAATAAATGGGAAGCACAGCTGCTTTGTAAAATTTAAAAGATGTAACTGTACAAATGATATACAAAGGCAATTTTTGCAGTTTATACACTTTTTTCCTCAGGGATGTGCCCTAATTGGGGTAAAAGAAACATCATAGCACAGTAAAGTGGTGACTGTGGAGAGCATTGATTAGGGGAGATGGAAATAAAAGATGGAAATTAAATGGCCAAAAAAAAGTTTTACTCATAGCTTAAATGCACATTTAATATAGAGTTCTTTTAATGAGATGATCAGTTCTGGTGGCCATTGAGTGAAGTATTTGGGGGGGGGGTTGTTTTTTTTTTGTTTTTGCTAATTAGATTTAGGATATGGGAGAAGATCATGTTTAAAAGCAGTAGGGAAGAAACCAGTTTATAGGGAAAGGTGGGAGATTTCAATGGAGAGGATATAATAATGGAGATTACATTCTACTTGGAAAAACAAGAGAGAATGGAATCAAGTGCACATCTAGAGGGGCTGGTATAGAAAGGAGAAAGACTACTTCATTGTCAGACTGTGAGAAAAGGAGGTGGGAGTGAGTTATAATGCCAAAGGATTATGAAATGAAGAGAATGGAAGTAAGAAAAGGAGTTCATGATACATGGCTTCAATTTTCACAAAAAAAAATGTGAGGGAACGGAGACTTCTGGGAGACTTGAAAATGGAAGAGAAGTTTAGAATAGCATCTGCAGGGAGTGGATTAATTGAAGTGGGGAAATAAAAAGACTGCTTTGATGTAGTGACATCCTGGTTGAAGTTGGATAACATAAATTTATAATCTACCCAGTCAGTGTGGTTGTATGATTTCCTCTAGATGGATCCATTAGTGTCTAAGTAGAACTGGATTAGGTTATAAGATTAAGGAAACTGATCAATTGGGAGGATATGCACATCAATATGGATGTTCAAGAACCATAGTATAAAGACAGTAGTAGTAGGGGAAAGGGTGACATTGCACCGGGAGGGAGAGTTATCTGGGAGCCTGTATATGACATCAACTGTGATGTAGATTTGATGGAAAATGTGATTGAGTGAACTTCAAAGGAGGAGAGCTTGCTGAGCTATGTTGAAGGATAATTGAAGTAGCAGTGGGGAACTAAAATAATTCAGATTCCCCTTACAGAACCACAATTTCAAGGGTTGTGAGAGAAGTAATAGGCAACAGTGGAGAGAATAGCCAGAAAAACGAAGTTTTCAAGAGGAAGATTGTTCTCAGTGGAGAAAGGAAACAAGCATTTATATAGCACATAAGCATTGTACTAAGCACTTTACAAAGATCTCATATGGTCCTCATAACAAATGTGTGCAATGGGTATTGTTATTATCCCCATTTTACAGTCAAGAAATCTAAAGTTTCAGGTTCAAGTGATTCACTCAGATTCTCACAATTAATAAGCATCTGAGGCTAGATTTAAATTCATATCTTGCTGACTGCAGGCCCAGTGCTCTACCCACTGATGGGTAGAGCTGGATGAATTATTTTTTTTTTCTTACCAACCCCATCCATCTTGAAAATACCCCTTCTTCTATCTAGCAAAACCTTATTTTTCTAATCATCCATGTTCACTATATGATTTATCTATGATTCCTCACTTTCACTATATACATCAAATTAACTGCCTGAATTATACTTCCACATGTCTCAATCTGGTCCCTAGTGTAGATTCATGGGCCCCCCCATAGTTTATCTCTTCATTTACTCCTGTATGGATTACTGTAATAGCCTCCTTTTCCTTGCTTCCTCAACTCTTGTCTCACCCCACTCCATCCCTGATAAAGGAACATTCCAAAATCAAATGTCTGAACTTATCATTTTCTTTGACCTTCAATAAACTCCAGTGGCTTCCTCTTATATCTATTATAAATTCAGTAAATTCAAGCTCTTCTAATTGGCATTGAAAGTCATTCACAACTTGATTCCAACCTGCCTTTCCAGTTTAATTATAAGGTACTCTATTTCATGTGTTCTTTGATCGAGTCTTACTGAGTTTCGGTTTTCCTTACATATAACATTTCATTACCATTATATGTGAATTTGAAAAAGCTGTACCTTATGCCTGGAATTTATACCCTGTTGCAATGTGTTCTCTGAATCATTAAAGAAAGAGAAAGTTGTTTATCCCTACATGAAATGATTCTGTGGAGCACTACTCTGAGTTCATGTGTTTTAAGTGGCATAAATTTTTACATCTTTTCTTCTCCTCTCTTTATTATCAGCCTACATTATTTCTTAGTTTTTGCATTATCAATGTGTACCAAGCTCCTCACCCCCTTCTAATTTATTCCTTCTAATGTTTCAAATTAAGAAAACAGATTGTTAGAATTATGTCCAGGGTAAGAATAAATTAACTCTAAATTACAGCTTAAAGGGTTTCTTGTGAGTAATGTACGTTAGCTTTAGGGTATGACATTCTTGATAATTATTTACATCTGAGGTCTTTTCTGCTTCCCTTAAGTTTCTCAATTCTGTTCTGGATAATTAGTTTGTAGGATAAGTGATCTGTGTGGTAGAAGTTTCACTGAAACTCTAGAAGAAGTTTCCACAGAATAGAAACTCATCAAAGGTAAATACTTTTTCATTTCATCTTTGTATTCCTAGCACCTAGTGCAGTACATTGCATATAGTGCAATAATAGGCAATTAAGATATGCTTGTTTGAATTACTTGAGGCTGGCATGGTAGAACAAGTTTGCAATCAGTATTACTGGGAAGAGTGAGGTTAGGGGTGTTAACAAGATAATACTGCACCACTCCCTACGTTGGCAATACTCAGAGCTGCACAAAGCAGGCCTAGAGACAGGAAGGCCAACAATCAAGTAGTGGTTTAATCAATCAGTTTCAGAGTGAGGAATGCCCTCTAAGCTGATTAAAATCACAGCTTATATACATAAAACACAAGTGGGGAAGGAGGTAAGGAAGGTGGATTATAAATAATCCTTTCCACAGCCTAAATGGACAAATCCACAAGTGGAGGACAATACCACAATTCTCTGAACATTTCAAATTTTGTTGGTGGTGACCACCTCCCTGTCCCACCCCCCAGGGCACAGAAGCTCAGTACTATGATGGGAATATGTTCTACAATCTTTGATTTGCTTCACTTTAGGTACACAAGCAAAGGAACACAGTGATTGTGAGAGCTTTGTCAAGGATTTGATTGATCATTTCAAGCTGCATTAAAAGTCTCTGACTCCCAAGTCAAAATTTCCTTAGAAATCTAAATTATTTGTGGATTCATTACACATGTCATCGATTAATGTGAAAATCATAAATCCCTTCACAGAGGGAATGCCTGAGCTTTAAAGTTCAGAATTACTGTGGAAAAAATCAACTGGGTGTCCATAGCAAGTCTTCCATTATATTGGGGGCCATTAGGATAATTAGGATCTCTAAGGAATTGTGAACTGGCCAAAGTAAGGAAATATCTAGGTAGAAATTCTCATGTGGATTAGCACTTAAGCAGATGAGCTTTGTTACTATTTTTTCTAGCTCTATAAAATAATTTTTGGTAGATTGATTGGTATGGCACTAAATAGGTAAATTAATTTAGAAAAAAATGTCATTTTTATTATATTTACTATACCTAACCATGAGCAACAGATGTTTTTCCCAATTATTTAGGTTTGATTGCACTTCAGATTAGGTGAAATAGGGAGACCCAATCTCAAGAGCAGAAACAGCAGCAAGAATTTTTATGATTTGCAATTTTGCCTAAGACTACCTCTGTTATCCTACACTATAAGTTTGCCAAAGCACTTGTAAAATGTTTCATGGATTCTTCTTCCTGACTTCTGCTATTTTTAATGCATTTCCGGATATAGAGTTTTAATAATCCATATAAAAGACTTCTGGTTTACCAAGTTAGTCGAGGTCTGCAGGAAAACAATAGTTCAAGAGGATGATTAAGCTGTTAATGGATGAGTATAAAAAATATTTTAACAATGAAATTGCAAATAATATTAGACTAGAACATTTTCTAGTATAAAATGTTTTTATAAATATATATGTTTTTATACTTTTTTTCAGATGTGATTTTGCTTTTCTACTATGTTTACTTTTGTAACTATTCCTACCTTGATCTATTTTGTTTAAATTAGTGGCTGGTTATAAAAGTTAAGTAAAATTTGGAATACTCAATTACTTAACATTGTGTCTTGTATATTACCTTTAACACCATTAAAAAGGTTACTTTTATGTTGTTTATTATGGTACTAATTGGAAAGCAAAACAAATATGAAATTAATTTAAATTAAAATTGTAGTCTATAGCAGAAAATGCAAATATTATTCCTAGCAACTAACATTTGTACAGGCAATGTGATATAGTGCAAAGAATGCAGAATTTGGAATGAGAAAATAGAGATTTGGATTCCAGAGTTAACACTACTTTCTCTCTATGTGATCTGGATCAAGCATTTGATTTCTCTTGGCCTCAGTTTCTTCATTTGCAAGAAGAAAAAGTTAAATTAAAAGGCCTCCAAGATCTCTTCTATCTCAAAATCTAATATCCCTTAAGCCAATGGGTAAATAAAGTTTAAATTATCCATCAACTAGTAAACTGTTTAAACATATTTTGGTTTAAGTAAGCATCTTGCTACCTGAAATGATACATGATACATAATGGGGGGGGGTAAGGATAATAATACAGCTAGTATTTATATATTGTTTACTGTAGGCCACCACTGCACTAAGCACTTTACAAATATCTCATTTTTATTCTTTCAACAACCACAGGAGAGAGGTATATCTATTATCCTCATTTTACAATCAAGGAAACTGAAGTGAAATGAAATTAAGCCTTGTCCAAGCTTACATAGCTGACAAGTATCTAAGATAAGATTTGAACTCAGACCTTCATGTCTCCAGGTCCAATGCTTGATCCATGGTATGATCCAGATGATTCTGGTATCTCAGACATCTGGTATGTCTTTTCCCTCATAACATACTTAGTATATTTTGAATATAGCATGTCATATGATTGCAATTCAATGTGTTGATATAGAAATATAATGTCTGCCTGTAGACATGTAGAGAAGGCATTTTTAAACTCTTTGCATAAGTAAAAGACAAAAAGAGATTCTTTTCATTGAAGAAATGCTGTTCTGTTGAATTCACTATGATTAAAGCAACTCACTGTAGTTTGAAGTTGTCCTGTTAGAAAAAGACAACTCTCATCTCTACAACTTCTACCAGTTACTGACAATTATGTCATCAGTGACAAGAGAACAATTCTAATCCTATGTCATATGATAGCTGGCATATATTTGAAGTTAATTATGATTGAGCTGTGCTACACATTACCAGTCTTTCTGGGCTTCATGCTTCATCTCTATAAAGAATTATAAAAATTTAACAAAGTTGCAAGATATAAAATAAACCCATATAAATCCTCTTCATTCCTACATATTTCTAACAAATTCTAACAGCAAGAAATAGAAAGAGAAATTCCATTTGAAGTTATTGTAGACATTATGAAATATTTCATATTTCATTTGGCAGGGAATCTACCTGCCAAATCAAACCCAGGAACTATGTGAACATAATTACAAAGCACTTTTCACACAAATAAAGTCAGATCTAAATAATTGAAAAAAAAAACCATCAGTTATTTATGGCTAGGTCAAGTTAATATAATAAAAATGACAATTTTTCCTAAATTAATTTACCTATTTAGTGCCATACCAATCAATCTATCAAAAATAATTTTATAGAGCTAGAAAAAATATTAACAAATTTGATTTAGAAGAACAAACGAATATCAAGGGAATTATGGAAAGAAGTACTAGGGAAGGTGGACTAGCCATACCAGATTTTAAGCTGTATTATAAAGCAGCAGTCATCAAAACTACTTGATACTGCTGAGGAAAAGAATAGTGTATCAGTAGAATAGATTAGGTACAAGAGACACAGTAGCCAATGACCATAGTAATCTACTGTGTGATGAAGTCAATGACTCCAGCTTCTGGGATAAGAACTTACTATTTGACAAACCTGCTGGGAAAACTAAAAAATAGTATGGCAGAAACTGGACATAGAAATCTTACATTGTAAACTAAAATAAAGTCTAAATGGGTGCACATCTAGACATAAAGGCTGATACCACAAGCAATCTGGGAGAGCAAGAAATAGTTGACCTGTCAGATTTATGGAGAAGGGAAGAATTTATGACCAAACAAGAGATAGATAGCATTATGATATATGAAATGGATAACTTTGATTGCTGAAAGGTTTTTGTACAAACAAATCCAATGTAAATAAGATTAGGAGGGAAGTGGAAAATTAGGAAAGAATTTTTACAAACAATTTTTCTGATAAAGCCCTCATTCTTAATATACACAGAGAACTGAATCAAATATATAAGAATACAAGTCATTCCCCAAATGATAAATGATCAAAGGATAAAAACAGGAAGTTTTCAGAAGAAGAAATTAAAGATATCTATAAGCATATGAAAAAAAATGCTGTAAATCACTATTGATAAGAGAAATGGAAATCAAAACAACTCTGAGGTACCACATATCACTGGTAAGATTGGATAAGATGACAAAAGAGGAAAATGACAAATGGTGAAGATGTGGGAAAATTGAATGACTAATGCATTGTTGGTGGGGTTGTGAACTGCCTAAACCATTATGGAGAGCAATATGGAACTATGCCCAAAGGGCTATAATCAAGTGCATACACTTTGACCCAGTAATACCACTTCTAGGGCTGTATCCCAGAGAGATCATACAAGTGGGAGGAGGACCTATATGTACAAAGAAATTTTTAGCCACTCTTTTTGTGGCAGCAAAGAATTGGAAATCAGGTGGATGCCCATCAATTAGGGAATATCTAAACAAGTTGTGGTATATGAATGTAATGGAATACTATTGTGCTATAAGAAATGAGGAGTGGATAGACTTCATAATATCCTGAAGAGACTTATATAAACTGATGCTGAGTGAGGAGAATCAGGAGAACTTTGTACACAATTACAAACATAGTGTATCTGTGATGACTGACTTTGATAAACTGGGCTCATCTCAGCAATGCAACACTATAAGACAACTTCAAAAGGCTCATGATGGAAAGGGATATATATCCATGTCCAAAGAAAGAACTACTGAATCTAAATGCATATTGAAGGAAACTTCTGGCTCTCTCTTTTTTTGTTTTTTTTTGTCCTTTCTTTCTCATTGTTCATTCCATTAGTTATAACTCTTCTTTACAATATGACTAATGTTTAATTTGAATGTATTTATAGAACTTATATTGGATTTCATGCTGCTTTGAGAGGGGAAGGTGGAGGAGAAGGAAGGGGAGTAAATTTGGAAATCAAGGGATTGTGGAACTAAATGTTGTAAACAAAAAGTAAATAAATATTTAAAAAAAAGAATTATAGAATTAGAAGCACTCTAAGACACCTCTCAGCTCTAAATATTAGCCTCTGTGCTGCCCATCTCTTGTTTCTACAGGACATCCCCAGTTCCTTTTGTAAGCTGTGACTCAGTTTATTCATCTAAACAGTGGCCATTATATATTACAGGGTATGTGTTAAGATAATAAAGCACTTTGCAAATCTTAAAGCACTCTATAAAGTCTTCATAAGTATCATCATTACCATTATTATTATTATGTCCAATCTGTTATTTTATAGATTAATTAAAAATTACTTTGGTAAACTATAGTACAGAGAAGGCAAGCAATTTCTCCATAATTACAAAGATAGTAACTGGCAACTCCAAAATGTGAAAACAGGTGATCTAACTTCAAATCTATCATTCTCTCAATTTTACCATATTTTCTCTAACCTTTCATCTTTCTTATTATCACTCTGTACACATTGAAAAGCTACTATAAAACAAGGAATATTTCCATGCCATTTATGAAATTAAAAATTCCTCTTTGAAAATAATAATGTGCATGGACATTGATATTAATAGTTAGATGAATGACCCACATTTATCCTTTGTTGACAGTGATTCTTGGAAATATGTAATGCAAATCTTGCTTCTCCAGCTCAACTGAAAAGAAGACTGTGCTGCATTAGGAAAAAGATGGCAGAGTAGAAGCACAAACTTGGCATGGGCTCCCACTCCAATCACTTCCAATACATGTAAATAATGACTCTAAACAAACTTTAGAGCTACAAAACCCACAAAGTGAAAGAGAGAAACAAATCTCCCGCTGAAGTAAGCCTGGCAGGCAGACAGGAAGGATCTATTTCACCAGCCTGGGAGCCCAGCACAGGCCTGTGTGAGCCATGCAGTTTTAGCCCCATGGCAGCCCTAACCAGCTGTGGCCTAAGTAGACTTCAGGAGAGTGAATCATCAGTAGCTGTGGTGGTTTCCAGACTTCTGAACCCCTAAACTCCAAAAATAAAGTAAAAGGTCAATGCAGAACTCTGTTGGAACAGGAGGAGACTGAAGAGCCTGAGAGGTGCAGTGGCCAAGCAGCAGCCACTTGGATGCTCTCAGGGCTCCTGGCCTGTAAATCATAGGGGGATTAAGTGACCATTCAGAGGGTAATCTCTCTTGCTTTGACCTACTTGGATCTGGATCATGGTCTTGGGGTGTATACAACCTCCTATACATATGTATGTATATATGTATGTATGTGAGTGTGGCATATGTAAGGGAATATATGTGTGTATATATTCATATATATGTATATTAGGGCATATGTATGTTCATGTATACATAGACAGGGCATAGGATGAGTTGAATATGAATGGGTGATATCTAAAATAATAAATTTATTTGGAGGAGAAATGGAGAGATACATTAGGGTAAATTATCTCATATAAAATAGGCAAGAGAAAACTGTTACAATGGAGGGGAAGAGCAGGAAGGTGAAAGGGAATGGGACAACCTGATTCTCATTGAATTTGGCTTAAGGAGGAATAATATACACACTCATTTGGGTATCTTACCCTACAGGAAAATAAGGGGGTAGGGATAAGATGGGGGATGATAGAAGGGAGGGCAGATTAGGGGAGAGGGTATTTAGAAGCAAGCATTTTTCAAAAGGGATAGGGTCAAAGGAGAAAATAGAATAAGTGGAGGGCAGGATATGATGGAGGGAAATATAATTAGTCTTTCACAATATAATTACTATGGAAATGATTTGGGTAACTACACATGTACAGCCTATATTGAATTGCTTATCTTCCCAGTGGGGGTGGGTGAGGAGAGAATAAGGGAAAAATCTGGAACTCAAAGTTTTAAAAACAAATGTTTAAAAATTTGTTTTTTACATGCAACTAAGAAGTAAGATATACAGGTACTGGGATATAGAAACCCATCTTGCCCTAATAGAAAGTTAGGGTGTGATAGGAAAGGATATAAGAGAGAACAGATTGGGGGTAAGGGTATTCACTAGGCTTGCTATTTTGCAGTGCGGGGTAGGGGAAAGAATGGGAGAAAAATTTGTTACTTAAAATCATGTGGAAATGAATGTTGTAAACCCAAAATAAATAAATAAATAATTGAAAAAAAAAAAACAGAAGACTGAGATGTTGAGAAGGTGACATGATGGCCATGGTCTTTTATTTAATAACAATATAATGCAGGATTTGAAACCCAGTCTCTGAAGCCAGTGTCCAAACTTCCTTATTTTTCATTCAGGTCAGGAATTTTTTTGCTTTACTTTTGTTGAGTCATGAAACTTTTCTCAGTTAATTTAAGTTCAGCAATCCCTTCTCAGTGTAATGTTTTTAAATTCAGAAAATAAAACATAAAGTGTTATAAAGAAAACTTATTGTATTTAAATATAGCTATTAAAATAGCTATATCAAGACCGTAATCTTTGAAATTTATTTTTCTAAAAAAAGATTAATTTTAAAGGTTACATTTTAAGAAACCCCAGGTACGTCTTCACTAACCTCCCAATTCTCAACTTCCTCATCCCCTTGGTTCCTAACTCATTTGAAACTCTTATCTTCAAATTATCCTCAATTTCTTAATTGTCAAATATTATACCCTCTTCTTGGGCTTCATTCTTCTGGACTTCTCTAGCATTTGACAATTTTGAAAACTCTCTGTCACACTGGATCTTTATCTGCTCTTTTCTGGGATGTTAAAAAGGATTCTAATAGGTTACTTCTCCTATCTTCACATTTTTAAAACAGCTCAAAATAAAATTTTTGAACTGATTTAATAACCTTATGTATGAAGATATTTTTTTTTTATTTTTGGAGGGCAATTGGGGTTAAATGACTTGCCCAAGGTCACACAGCTAGTTTTTGTGTTAAGTTTCTGCGGTTGGATTTGAACCCAAGTCCTCCTGATTCCAGGGCCAGTGTTCTATTCACTGCGCCACCTAGCTGCTCCCATATGAAGAATTTTAGTAGAGTGAACTAATATTTTAAAATATAAAAATTTGTACTTTCTAGTTACTGGGAGAACAACTAGTATCAATTGAGATAGAAATATACCAAGCTGTAGCAGCAAGCACCCCAAGCGCGTCCTCAGGGTTTGCTGCCCATAAAGGTTCTTGGATCTGCTTTGTTAAAGGAAAGCAACTCAAAATGGGTTAACAAGCTTACTTTAATCAGTCAGACATATATTGTTTACCTCGTTCAGGGGAAAGAGGTCAGCACCCCGAACTTCAAAGCATATAGGCAGAATTATCAAGACAGAAACAGATCAAGTAGACAGATTTCCAAACTGTGCAACCATTACATCCATACCAAACAACATCTGGGTTTCAAAGCCAGGGGACTCTCAACAACAGCTTCCCAGAATTCAGATCAAATCACAGAACACTTCTCAAAGTGAGTCCCAAAACAAAGCTACACATCAGGGCTTATATAGCCTTCTCCTGGCTCAGAGAATGTAACAACCTTATTGACCCACTGGCCAATCAAAAAGTATCTACTGAAAAACAAGCCTCCCACCCCAGGCTTCAGGTGCACTTTAGCCTAGGGGCAGGGAAGATCTTCCAAATTTGCATTCCCATTGCATTTGGCCCCAAGATCTTTCATGCCCATACCATAGACAATTTACTTTTGAATTAGCATTAAACATCTCTTAGGTCACATTTTCAAAGTACAGAACTAAAGTTACCAAAGTGGCCACTGGGCCTTAAACAAACACAAAGTACATAGCATTATTACCTCAATTGAAAACAAGAGTTCAAATAAAGTTCTCTGGGGGGGTGAGGGGTATCCTTCCCCTCACACAGCTCCAGCCCCTGCCTCCAAGCACAGAGATGGGGCTGGGCAACAAAACCAACAAGGTGGGGTCCCTGGGGATCCAAGGCACTTCATCCCACCCACCATAGTCACAAGTCCATCCTCTCCCTGGGTCCCAAACTGTGGGATGCAGCCAGGAAACACACTCAGTGCCCCTGCTTTGCTGCTCAGTTCTCATCTTGTCCTGTGGCTGAATTCCGAACTCCTGGGCTCCTTCTCCTCCCGCAGGCGGCAGCCGCTCCTGGCTTCTGCTCAGGTCCCGATGCAGGCAGCTCACCATTCCTCCTCTCAGCTCAGCGAAATCCGCATGCAGGCCATTCTTCTCTCCTGCTCCACGGTTCCACAGAATCACAGCTACCACAACTGGGAAACAAACAATTATCCCAGTCCCCATACTTTCCTTTTACTCTGCAGATCCTGTTCGTGACGCCATTTTGTAGCAGCAAGCACCCCAAGCGTGTCCTCAGGGTTTGCTGCCCATACAGGTTCTTGGATCTAATTTGTTAAAGGAAAGCAACTCAAAATGGGTTAACAAGCTTACTTTAATCAGTAAGACATATATCGTTTACCTCGTTCAGGGGAAAGAAGTCAGCACCCCGAACTTCAAAGCATACAGGCAGAATTATCAAGACAGAAACAGATCAAGTACACAGCTTTCCAAACTGTGCAACCATTACATCCATACCAAACAACATCTGGGTTTCAAAGCCTGGGGACTCTCAACAACGGCTTCCCAGAATTCAGATCAAATCACAGGACACTTCTCAAAGTGAGTCCCAAAACAAAGCTGCACATCAGGGCTTATATAGCCTTCTCCTGGCTCAGAGAAGGTAACAACCTTATTGACCCACTGGCCAATCAAAAAATATCTACTGAAAAACAAGCCTCCCACCCCAGGCTTCAGGTGCACTTTAGCCTAGGAGCAGGGAAGATCTTCCAAATTTGCATTCCCATTGCACAAGCATACATGTTTAACTGTTCCATTCATTTTGTTGTTGTTGTTGTTTTAAATGGGGATATATGGGAAAGGAAAATATATATATATATTTTTTTTTAAATTGAAAAACATAATTATATAAAAATTTAACCAAAACCTTTATATAAATGTTGAATTAATTGAAGATTGATTTTCCTTAGTAA
The DNA here is from genome assembly GCF_028583685.1 of Petaurus breviceps papuanus. Taxonomy (NCBI): domain Eukaryota; kingdom Metazoa; phylum Chordata; class Mammalia; order Diprotodontia; family Petauridae; genus Petaurus; species Petaurus breviceps. The sequence continues at coordinate 6,871,655 of NW_027187332.1, read as the reverse complement.
GTCCAGTCAATACAATAATACACTTCGTCAATTTGGATCTAAATAGCGTTCTAACATCTTTTTTTTATTTATGACAGAAAGCAAATATCAAAAATAAATTTAATCTGGAATCAGGCAAAACTATGAATTTCAGTATTACAGTGTTATTCCAAGATGTTTTGAAAAATGAAGCCTATTCAATCATGTTACTCTCATAAAGTTTCATTAATGACAATCATATTATGTTTTAGTGCAAGAAAATTTTACATCAAATAAAATATTGATTTCATTTTATCTCATGCTTGAAAATTTCTGCTTTGTATACATTTCATAATGTATGTGGTAAATTAAAAATATTATATACATAATGAGTCTTATGTAAGTATATGGATGTATACACATATATGAATTTGATATATGGACATACACATACATATATATTAAATGTATACAAATATGTAAACATGCACAGATATTTTACCCCTTAAATATCAAGTGAAATTCTAGTTATCACTGATTTATCAGTGATGCCTCCCCAATTTTTTTTTCTTTAAATCTTCATGGGCATCTTTGCAATATCTACATTGTATCAGTGGGGAAGAAATCACAATAATTGATGAATTTTTTCATCAAAGTACCATGTAGCACAAAGGAATTTAAAGGATTTTTTCCATTAGGGATCAATTAATTTTCAATATAGTCATGACATTTTTCCAATTTTCAAATTTCCCTCACGCATCATTTCTGTGAGATTGTTATGCAACTTTTGAGTCAGTGTCAGTTTTAATATATAGGCATTTATTTTTTTAATGGTGTGAGAATAAATTGCAAGTCAATCAGATAAGGTTTTATTATCTTTGTCAGGGGAAATAGCGGTACTTTGGCAGAACTCTTTCCTGACAACTGTCCACATTCACTAATGGATTTTGGCAGCACTGTCATGGGATTAATTTCATACAGTAGAGTACTGTCTGTGGGCAGAACATGTTAGCTGCCTATGAATTCTAATATTCAGGTGAAAAACATCTTGCTATAATAAATTGAATCCTGAATTAATAGTCAGAAGACATGGATTCAAATCCCTTCTTCTTAGCTAGTTACAAGGTCTTTAGGAAATGTATTAGTTAATTTTGCTGAGCTTCAGTTTCCTCTTCTGCAAAATAAAGATATTATTAACACATGTTCTTCAATGTTCCCAGGGTGTTAAAAACCAAAACAACACAAGAATATAGTGTAGATAAAAACACTTTATGAATAATAAAGTGTTACGCAAGTGAAAGATACTATTGTGTTGGGGTGGCTAGGTGGTGCAGTAATAGAGCAATGGCCCTGGAGTCAGGAGGACCTGAGTTCAAATCTGACCTCAGACATCTAGCACAAAAACAAGCCATTTGACCTTGGGCAAGTCACTTAACCCAAATGCCCTCCAAAGATGAAAAAAAAAAAAAAGGTACTACTATGATAAGACCACTGAAATGTCTCAGGGAAAGTTAGTCTAGAGTTGGGAAAGATATATCAGAAAACAATTTCAGTGAGAAGAAAGAATAAGAGATCTGAAGAGAGCCCTGTAGGTACACAGTGAACTCTCCAAACATCTTAAATTTAAGAAAGATATCTAGAAAAAGTTAATGCAAAACCAAGTAAGAGAGGATTATTGTGATAATGGCATAATCCTAGAAAAATGACATGAAAAATGTTAAATCACATATCAGTTTGAGACTGATAATGGAAACTAAAGAAAACAAAAAGGCTGGGGTGACTAGGTGGCACAGTGAGTAAGAGCACCGGGGAGGACTGGGATTGGTTCTGGACTCAGATACTTAACACCCACACACCCACCCACACCCACACCCACACATACACACACACCCACACACACACCCACACACACACACACACACACACACACACACACACACACACACAACTGTCCATGTAACCTTGGGCAAGTTACTTAACCCCAATTGCTTTAAAAAAAAAAAGAAAACAAAAAGGGTTTTCTTAGCTATATTGGGAGAAGAGATAAATCAATGAAGGTATAGGACTTGTACTTGATATGGATGAGACAAGGATAACTGGGAAAAAAAGGAAACTAGAACTTCTCAATCTTAATTTGTTTTCCCCATAAAAGAGAATGATTATTACATATAAATGACAGAACATAAATGCCTATAAAGGATTCATGCCCCAAGATTAGTAAAAACATACCAAGAAAACACCAAGCTACCTTGGATGAAATCAAGTTGTCAGAAGTATCTTTACAGATTTCAGCATTGGACTAAATGTAATAAGACAAAATTCAATGAGATAATAAACAGCAAAAAACATTAGCTTTGAGTACAAAAAATAATTTACACACATCTAAGATTGAGAAGGCATGGACAGACATAAGTTTTGTTTTTTGCTTGTTTTTGGTATATTGTGTGGGGAGAGAGGAATAGAGGGTGGTTAATGGAATGGAAATTGAAGTTTAATAGGAACAAACACTCTGCTTGGGTATCTAAAAAGGCAACATGAATTTGGACTGCTTTAAGAGTGTAATGGCTTGGGGGCAGCTAGGTGAAGCAGTGAATAGAGCACTGGCCCTGGAGTCAGGAGGACCTGAGCCTAAATCCAGCCTAAAACACTTCATACTTATTAGCTACATGACTTTGGGCAAGTCACTTAACCCCAATTTTCTTGCCTACCCCCCTGCAAAAAAAAAAGAATGGAATGTCTTCTAGTATTATTAAAGATATAGTCCCACTCTAATCTGCCCATGTCAGGACAGCTACGTAGTGCACGAGATAGTGTGCTGAGACTAAAGTCAAGAAGACATCTTCCTGAGTTCAAATCTTGCTTTAGACACTTACTTACTGGATGTACGATCCTGTGCAAGTCACTTAACTTTTTTTCCTTAGTTCCTCATTTGTTAAATGAGTTGAAGAAGAAAATGACAAACAACTCTAGTATCTTTGGCAAGAGTTGGATATAATTGAAAAATGATTCAACAAAAACTCTGCCCAAGTCAAACTTTATCTGAAATATAGTTCTTAGTGCGATAGTTTAAAAATATTGATAAAATGAATGCTATCTAGAGAAGGGCATCCAGGATGTAGAAGGGTCTTGAGTCAATGACATATTTTAATAAATGGTCACAGATGTCTTTTCCAACAACTAAATTCTGTGATTCTGGGATACAGTTTGCATGAGAAGTTACATAAAAGAACTCAATCAAACATGTGTATGCCTGGAAAAGAAAGGGAACTCATTAAAGTTAATGAGGGATTATAGATCAATGGTACAAGTTTCCTATTGACTTATATTAAAGACTCAGAAGTAGTGCCTTGACAAAAGCTTGTATGGAGTATTTATGGAATATCATAGGAATCATACACATTAAAATAACATTAATTTTGATGAAATCCTTCCAAACCTTCAAAGCTAAGCTCAGCTCCTCCAGAAAGCCTTTCCTGGTCACCTAAGCAAGAAGTGATCTTTCCTTTCTCAGATCTTTTATACTACTTTTATTGTACTTGTCTTATGAAATTATAATTTTATGATAGGCATTGTGATTAAATTTTATATTACCAACTAGATCATCATTTTTTTAAGAGTAAGGTCTTTCTTTTACTTCTCAGTTGCTGTCTTCCAATGATGGTCTCATCCTAAATAAAAAAGAAACAATTGCTCCCCTAGCTGAATATTAAGATAAACACAGAAGCCAAAACATGGAAGAAGTATCCTGTATCATCCAGTCCAATAGCCAATTAGTGTCTGGGTGATCAGTTGTTCTGATATAAAATATCTCCTTAAGATAACTATTCTATTGTAATCATTAGAAATTCTTACATAGAGCTAAAATTGAACTTTAGTTCTCACTGAAGTGCTTCTAGTAGTGTCCTCTGGAGTCTCAAATTCTCAAGAGTTGAAGTTATGACTTACTAAGTAATATATTCCGGTTGTGAAAAGATTTCTAGAAATCATTGTGGTATAGGGGGAAGAAAAAAAATATAACACCAAGAGTTAGGAGTTATTAATTCTTTTCCTACTGTGAGCTAAGGCACCATGTACTATTAATTGCTTGACACTTTGGGTAATTCAATTAAGATCTACAGACCTCAACTTTTTCATCTCTAAATCATAAAATGTAAACTCCTGGAGGACAGCGACTTTTAATTTACTCCCAGTGTTTCAACATATATAGAAAACCACAATTTCAGAAAATACAAAACAGAGAAACAAGGTATGTGTCAGCAGACCATGATATGTTTCTAACAATAACTCATTTGAATTTGGCACGAAAGACAGTATCATGGTCATATATGATAGGGAAAAGTGGTACAATGTTCATGTAAATAAAAGGAAAGATACCAGCTAGCAGATGGGGGTTCAAGGCGATAATACCAATAGTAACAACAATAACACCTAGAATTTATGTAATGCTTTAAATTTTGCAAAGAACTTTATAAATATTATGTCATTTTATCCTTACCAAAAAAATGTGAGGTAGGTGTCATTTTGATCTGTGCTTTACAGATGAGGAACTTAAGGCTGAGAGAGAAGTTCTATTGAGAGAGAAGTTAGATTGGATGGAGTTGCACAGTTAGTAAAATTTCAAGGGCTGGATTTGAGCTCAGGTCTTAGTTCAAATCCAATACTCTATCTATCATGCTACCCACTGAAAGAAATAACGGAAAACCACTTGCTTGCTATGTAGATCATTTCTTGACACAAAGAAAACTGATGTTAGCTGGAGTATGCAGGATAAGGGCACAAATTTATCTGAGGAACTAAACAGATTCTGCTGTCAGTCTTCATTTTGATCTGCTATAATTATAACGGGAGCAAAGTCACAAATAGATTTTTTGATAATTGAGAAAAAAATCAAACAGATTGTCAAAATGAATTTTTAAAGACAAATTTTTGGGGGGAAAGAGGGAACACAGAAAACAAGTCTATGTTAACAGGACCAAGATATAAATAGAAGATCCAAGCAAGCTTCTGTTGGGAAGACTCTTGCTTACTAACTGTGCAAGAGTAGAGGAGGGCAGAGTTGAAGCTTCCTTGTGTTTCTATGCCTGCAATTTATCCCCCTCCTGCATATCTCTGCCTTTTTAAATTCTTCACCTTTCTAAGACTCAGCTTAGGGACCTCATCTTCCATGAAGCCTTTCTTAAGTTTACCAGGCTGCAAGTGAAATCTTCCTCCTCAAATCATTATGTTGCTTGGAATTCTCCTAAGCTATTATTTTAATCTACTTTGCATGTTCTAATTTGTGTTTTTGTCTAAGGCTACTGACTACATTATAAACTTCCCCAGGGTAAGGGTTCAGTTTCATATCCCAATTTGTGCTGTTGAGTTAAATTGTCATCTGTGTGCTGATGAAGAAACAAAGACTCAGAAATACAATAATTACCCAAAGTTACTCATCTAGCAAAAGGCAAAGCTAAAATGTCTAAATTGACTGAAACATAGAGCTTATTTGGTGGCTATGCCTTACTAGGTTGGCATGTTGAAATCTCAGGCAGCTAGTTTATAGTCAAATAATATAGAAATCAAATTTAAAAAGAGTAACAAATCTTTTTTTTCCCCCTATAAACTAACTAGGTTAGTGGAAAGTACAAAATGTTGACTATCTCAATTTCAAGTTTTCAGAAATGTATTTCACACAGTCTTTCTTGCTAATCAGCTAGGTGACACAGTTAATGGAGCACCAAGCCCAGAGTAAGGAAGAACTACTTTAAACCCAACCTCAGACATTTAGAAACTGTGTGACCCTGGGCAAGTCACAGCCTCTGTTTGCCTAAGTTTCTTCTTTTGTAAAATGAGGATAATAATAGCATCTACCTTCCAGGGTTATCGTGAGATCAAGTGAAATAATGAAAAAAAAAATTAGTACAGTGCTTGGCATACAGTAAGTGCTATGTAAATGTTAACCATTATTATTCTTGTAAATCACATAAAAAATGTAGAGATCTGGTACAGATGACAACACATTCAGGTGGACTTAAATTTGATATGGTTATTAGATCCAAAATGTAACCATGAAAGAAATAATGTCAGCTTGGAAGAATGGCTTTAATGTTATATCCAAGATCTCCACCTTTATCCCAGTGCTATTTTGCATTTTTCATCTGTAATTAGAATAATGATATGGTTAATATGGATATCTGACTGTAGCACCAATACAATGTTTACAGCAGCTATAGTGGCTGTGAATATGCTGGTGTAATTCTGAATCACAAAATATTACAGACTCCCCACATGGAAGACCAAACCAAAACATTTATTCAAATACTAGAAAGTCAAATCCCAATATTTTAAGCCAAATCCATCATAGTAAAAAAGAAATCAATACACAATAACTATTCAGGTGGCACCTCCATCCCCACACCTTCCTCCTGCTCAGGCCTTTCCACAAACGAACACCCATAGTTCTGATTACCTGCTTCCTCTCTCTCCCTCAGCTCTAACTGCTTCTGACCAACTTCCTCTGGGCTCTGCTCCATCCTTCCTGCTCCATCCCTGACCAGTCCATGGAAAGGGGATTTGAATATTTTCCCTGCTCCTTAATGGGACTCAACGAGAATACAAAAGGAGGGCCTTAATTGATGGGTAGGCTTGTTTTTTAGGAAGGCAACAGCTTTTGTCACTTTGTAATTTACTCAGTGGGTCATGAAGATTTTGATGTCCTCTGACCCTGAAGAAGGGTATATTCACTCTGATGTGAAGTTTTGCATTGAGCCTCACTTATGGGAAGAGTAATGTCATTTGGTCAGATAAGACTCTGAATAGCTGTTGAGCCCTGGCTTTGAAAACCCAGATGTTGGTGCTTCTCTCTCTGGTAACTAATTATGTATCTGTGTAATGATCAGACAGCTAAAAGGCCTGTCTCTTGGTCTGTTAAATTGTGTTATTTACTCTGCAATTTTTATCTACTTATAATTTGTTTTTATTTTCTGAAGTTCAGGGTGTTGACTTTTTCCCTGACCTAATAAATGATACACACATATGTGTGTGTTTAATTAAAGATTGTTGACATCTTCAAAGTTGCTTTCCTTTAGTAAAGCAGATCAAAGAATCAAGGAATCTGTACTAGCAGCCACCCTGTGTAAGCTAAGGTGCTTGCCATTACAACCCCTTTCTGTTCCACCTGTTCGGCAAGCTCCTTCTACCACACACTCATGTGATTCAGGCTTCCATGTGACCCAAGCAGGTCCCATGGGCTTATTAATAGATGGGAAAGATCTTCCCATTTAAATTATCATTACATTAAGCCCCAAGATCTTTCATATCCATTGCACAGGTTAATAGGACTTTAGGGGTAACTTGTGTCAACAGAACTTTACAATAGTATAACAGGCATAACACAAAATAAGCACATACAACAATATCTTATGGTGAAGCTTGAACACAAGCATCCCATAATTCCCCCCTCAAAGGAATGGGGCCCAAAATCTTGGGGTAAGGGGCAAAGATACCTTCTTCTATAGCTATTTCCTATTGAAATTTGGCATAGACCTACCTGTAATGACAAGCAAAGTAGTAATTTGCAGCTTGTTTCAGCTATTCAAGTGCCTTTGAGCCTCACCTTTGATTGTGTCAAGTCTTTGTTGGAAACAGTATATATTGTGTTGCCCTTAATGGCCCTAAAGGAATTTGGAGACTTTCCCTGCCCTTAACAGGCATAGCATCATCACATGGAGCCCACAATGGGAGGAGCTTACTGAAAGGGTGGAACAGGAAAGAGCAGAGCAGAGCAGATAAAAGATCAAACATGAGCTAGAACCAAGCAGAACTGAGAGAGAAAATGTGTGTGATGTGGGTACTCTGTATTGATTTCTCAGACAGAAGTACTGTCTGTTGTTCTGTATTCCTTTGTCAGACAGAAAGTGAATTGAGATGATTTCTCCAATAATGTGTGTAAATATTGCTGTAGCCCTGATGAACTTTGTTTTCCTAGAAACAGCCGCAATGCCTGTGAGCTGAGATATGGAAAAGGAGTGGGGAGTTGCCCACCTGTGAATCCAGGCAAGAGCTGGAAGAGAACAGTGCATGGAAGACAAGCCATGGGATTTGGAAATCAGCCTGGAGTTAAGATGAAAGGAGACTTTACTTGGGTACTCAGTGCTGACTGATGATATTGTAACTTACTGTGACCTGGGGTGGATGGTGTTTGTACTTTCTGCTTCTCCTTAAGGATAACTGGCTTAAGGATGAGTAGAAGCCAGCCTGGAGTCAAGATGAAAGAAGAATTGACTTGAACACTGAATTGACTGAAGATATTGTGACTTACTGAATGATAAATATTTTGTCTAAGACTATCTGGCCACCTTATTGTTGTTATATTATGTTCTTGTGAATGTTGTGCTTTAGTTTCTTGACTGTTTTGTTTTAGGTTATTGCTGAATAAATAAAGTTCACTATACTATGTGATTAGACTCTTAAAGTTATTCACAGCAGTTATCCTCAGGAGAGCTTGCAATACAAAAGGATTTTGACTAATACCTATTAATTTCAAGCAATCTACATTATTTTTAAATACTTGTCAGGCCCTTTCATAACTGATTCTCACCATCCAAGACAGTAAAAATTCTCCCATCCTCTGGGTGAAATGACTTTATATATCAAAGACCTCCTCAATTACCTCCCCCAACACCGTGTGGCCTCCCTGGTTCTCCTGCTTTCTTCTTAGTATGGGACAAACATCTGCCCTCATAAAAGCCTCCTCCTCTGACTTAGTTTCATTTTCCTCCCATGCATTCTCCTCCCAGGTGTCTGGGTCCACACTGGGTCCAGCCTGTGCAAGTGCTGCATGTACTTTCCTCTTCTTTTTGAGAACTAAACACACAGTAGTCTTCTCTTCTACCACATGAGATTTTTCCAGCGTGCTCTTCTAAGGGAAAGCTTGCACGCTGTAACATAGAAAGTTTCTCATGCAAACCAGCCAACTCCCTTTCTATCTGTGCTTTCTCTTCCAGCAGCTTGTCTCTGCTTTCACACATAACATGATAACTTGTTGGTAAGGCCAATGTTTCATACACATCCTGACCATTTATTTCCCTGGTTCTACTAGTATTTCTTGCAAACATCTTTATAAATCTCTGGGTTGTCCCTTCTATAGCCTTGGTTCCCAGTTTTCACAGAGCCCTGAGCTTTTACCCCATTCTCTTACTAGGGAGGAGTAAGGAAATCCTCCCATCCTGGGATATTCATTTCTCTCTCTAAAGTCCTTCTGCCCCCAAATTGAGGTTTGATATTTTGAGATCCCAACCTCCTCACCAAATGTAACACCAACACAATATTCACAGTGCCTATGGCAGCTATGAATATGCTGGCATAATGCTAAATTGCAAAATATAACAGACTCCACATGGAAGACAGAACTAAAACATTTATTCAAACACGAGAAAGCCAAATCCATCATAGCAACAAAGAAATTTATACACAATAACTATGCAGGTGGCACTGCCATCCCCAAGCCTTCCCCTTGCTAGGGCCTTCCCCCTCATAGCTCTGACTGTTTGTTTCTTGTCTCTCCCTTGGCTCTAACTGCTCTGACCAACTTCCTCTTGGCTCTGCTCCACCCTTACTGTTCCACCCCTTCCTGTTCCACCCATTTGGCAAGCTCCTCCCACCACAGACTCATATGACTTAGGCTTCCATGTGATTCAAACAGGTCACATGGGCTTATTAATGAATGGGAAAGATCTTCCCATTTGCATTATCATTACACTGGCCTACTAAATTAATCAATCAATCAGTATTTATTAAAGAATTACTATGTGCCCAGCACAGTACCAAATATTGATGATAAAAACAAAAACAAAATAAAATAAAAAGTGTCCTTTCCCCAAAAGAGTTCATATTATAATAAGGGAGTTAACATGTAAATAAATATATATGCAAATGAAATATAGAATGTAAATGAGGGGTAAGGCAAGAGACCCAGAGGAAAAGCAGTAGTTGTGATGATGGGGCAGGAAAGCCTTCTGCAGAAGGTGGGTTCTTCATTCCTGCAAACTTACTAAACAGACCAGTGCTAAAGCTAGCAGGTACATTGGATCAGCTGAGCAAACTGCTGCTCAGTAGTACTGAGTACAAGAGATCAGTCAGCCTCAGCCTACCCCAGTGGCAAAGATTAAAGGGTGCGTGAGGGTTTGTGCTTGTGTTTGCTTGTGCTTGTGTTTGTGTGTTTGTGTGTGTGTGTGTGTGTGTGTGAATGTATAAGAGAGGGAGAAAAACAGAGAGAGAGAGATAGATTAAGAAACTGAGATGCTGGAGTATTAATGAATTTAGCTAAGGTAATGCTGGTGATGGGATATAGGCTCTGGGAACCCCCTTGAACTTTCCCTGAATCTCCCCACTTGATCTGGTTTTCCTCTGAGGCTATGAGCATCCCATCATTGCTATGCCAAATCTCTGTTATCCTTAACCTAGCCTAGCCCTCCTGTTGTCTGTTAACTCCAGATTACCTCTGGCTACTTTCCACCCTTGATCCTATCAAAATCCCATTGTCTTGGTTCATGAACTCAGGCCCTCTAGTCACACCAGACTACTGGCCACGCCCATCAAGATCCTCCCTGGACTACTCCTCCGGTCTCTCCAGACTACTTGACCATCCCTTGACCAGCCCTCAAGAAGGTTTGAGTTGAATTCATTTGGGCAGGACCCAGGTGTTGCTATTTCAGGGTTCCAGCACCCCTAAACTTCAATACTGGAAGTTAACATTAGAGGTTGGATTTAATCCTATGCCTTCTGACTACAGAGACAGTGTTCATTCTGCTGTACTATGTCAGATAAGACTGCTAAAATGATCACAAAAATTTTCTTTGTGTTCTGGGAATATAAAACCAAAATTTATCCAAACAACTTGTGACTAGTATGCTTCATTACAAAGTTGGAAATCCTCATGAGGAAATTATGTCTTTTAATTAAAAATATTTTATTTTAATAGTTGATTATTCAACTTCAATATACAACTGAGAATTAGAGTGATGAAATTTTCTTACCTGGTGTCTGAAACCAAACCAGTTGCTGCTTTTTTTATCTAGATAAATTATTGTCTTTCACTCCAACATTTATTTTCATGTGTTTGAAGGCAAAGGATAAAACTTTTTTTTTCTCACATTTTCCTTGCATTGGGCTTACTCCTATACTTACATTGCTGTTTTCTTACTGAAAAATGACCTTAATGAGTGAGAAAGATTTACAACTGAAGCTCAATTATTAGAAAAAAAAGGGCAGAGTTAAGTGGCTGATTACCAGCTTTTAATGGAAGTTCACAGTGTGGCGTGGGATAGTGTTCACAGGGCCTCTGCACATTTTGAAACCATTCGGTATTTATTTTACTTTTAACTCACTTCTAGCTTACCCTTAATATCTTTTAATGTGTTATTGATAAGCTTTTTTTAAACCACATTGATGTACCACATTCAGACTCGTATCTGCTTGATATAACACATTTGTCTCTCAAAAAAATTACCTAATTTATATATGACCTAATTTTTGTTTCTGATTCCTCATGATGTGAAGCTTTATCAGTATGAATTGTCCTGACCTGGCATGGCCAGTGTCAGTCCTACAAGATCGCAGTTAGTTTTGAAGAGCATTGTCCAGAGCATCTGATCAGTCACACCTGTACCCCCTGTTCTATTCAAGGGGTGCCTGGGTGAATAGTATAATTAGATCCCATATTTGCTATAAAACTCATATAACTATATCTATAATAAAATAATGTTTTCTTCAACTCAGAATTTAGACATAAATGCAAAAAATAACTCTGGTCTCATATAAAGTAAAAATACTTAATATTTCTAAGGTATAAATATTTTATTTTCACATCACAATTACATCTTAATTATATTTTCACGTCAGTACTACATCTTAATTACATTTTTTCAAATGCATCAGATTCTGCTGCATTTGTTAGATTATACCACCATAATCTATCAAAGCATAAAGTTATTTTACTCAGATCAACATTGTAAGTTCTATACTACAATTCTTTTTCCCATTTTAAAGATGAATAAACTGTCAGAGGTCACACAGTTAGAAAGCATCAGAATATGTTTTTGAGATCAGTCTAAACCCTCTTTCCACTGTAGTATAATAGTGTCTCAAATTAAAGATCCTTTAATGATTCTGCAACAAAATGGAGGGTGAAAATCATTATTCTTGCCATAGTAAAAATAAGAAGAACACACATGCTAAAGTTTTGTTGCTTGATCATTTAAGTCATATTCAACTCTTCATGACTCCATTTGGGGATATTCTTGGGAAAGATACTAGAGAGGTTTGCTCTTTCCTTCTCCAGCTCATTTTACATATGAGGAAACTGAAGTGAACAGGATTAGGTGACTTGCCCAGAGTCACATAGCTAGTTAGTATCTGAGGTCAGGTTTGAACTCAGGAAGATGTCTTGCTGATTCCAGGCCCTGTGCATTACCCGCTGCACCACCTAGCTTACCAGAAGGCTAAATACTTACTTCAATCTTGTAAGAAATGAAAGTTGCAAGAGCAGTCAGAAATTAAAATTCATTTAAAGATGCAGTTTTCACATTTTTGCTTTTATTGATCTCTGAAATGGATTCAGTTATTTAGATTCTCTTAGCTTAGAAACTGTCCAGCACTTTAATGAATCTTAGGTAGATGATATCTTCTTTACTGACCTATTTTTAACATGAATGATTAAAATCACATCTAGAATTGGAATGAAGGGAAAGTTAAGTTATTAGTTATAGGAGGAAATATGATATAGTAAAAAACAATTACTGGATTTAAAGTTGGATTCAAACTTCATTTGAATCTTGCTCAGTAAATATAAATTTCACGACAAGAACGTCACTCTTTTAGGGTCTATTTCCTCATCTGTTAAAAGAGAAAGTTGGACTAGAAGGCCTCAGAGGCCCATTGCAGTTATAAATCCATGATCCTTCTTATACTAAGTGAGATCTGAATTGCAAGTAGTTGTACTCTTTTTAAGTGGTGGATTATATTCAACAAACCAACAAGAAAGATTGAAATGCAAAGAAAGTCATGGTATCAGGACAGCAAGAGATAATCATTGTGCAGAGTAATCTACTCCTCTTATAATTTCTTGGAAAGCTATCAAAAATTTCTTCCTATGAAAAACAAAGCTATTTCTGTGAATTGATGAATGCAAAGAACAGCTGGAGTGACTGAGAGAAATGATTAAGTTTTTCAGTGTCATTAAGTGTTCATCCATATGTTCATAAACTAGTTTTACTAAATATTGAGTTAATTTTGTTTTAATCTCAGGTTTTGAACACTGCAGAATGGTTATAATACTAGGATTTACTGATGATTAAAAAGGTGGATCAGCTTTATTATTAAATGCAAAATAAAATTTGTCTTTAATGTTTTTCAATAGTTGCCTATATGCACCATTTCAAAATGATAGAATCACATCATTTAATAATGATCACCTATGAATTCCAATATGTCCATTATTATGGCCATAGGATTTGTATTAAAAAAATTGGATTCTCTAAACATCAACTCAGAATGTCCTCCCTCTCCCTTATCTGCATATTAAAAGACTTCCCACATTCTTTTGATTATACTTTCAGAATATCTCTTATTATTAATCGTTGTCTTTCAATTCTGTTAGCAGATTATTGATTAAATTCCTAACAAAAGACGTATCAAAGCCATAACAATGTTGGGGGAGGGGAGGCTCATATCTGAATAAGGAATCAGTTTTCATGTGAATATAACACAGTAGGAGAAACGTTTAGAGAAGAGCTATCTCAGCAGTTATAGTAGGGCTTTTCTAATAGCCTCATTTTTCCCCTCCCTTAAGAGGGGCAGCCACTACCTGGTTGATGATAGGTATGACTGTTACATCTTATTGTTTATATTAATTATGCAATGCATAATTTGATATTTTAAGAAGTTTATTTCTTGGGGTGGCTAGGTGGCACAGTGAATAGAACACTGGTCCTTGAGTCAGGAGGACCTGAGTTCAAATCTGGCCTCAGACACTTAACACTTACTAGGCATGTGACCTTGGGCAAGTCATTTAACTGCAATTGCCCTGCCTTCCCCCTCCAAAAATAAAAAAACAAAAACAAAAAAAAAGGTTACTTCACCCAGGATTAAAACTAAATGAAAAGAAATCATGTTCAGAAAAAAAAAAACCAAGAAAGAAATACTATATTAGTAAGAAAAAATATTTTCAGGAAACAATCTATTGTAGGTTCCCACAGCTTTTGCTATTGCACCTATTACAGCTCTGAAGTAAATTAGAGTTGTGATTAAAGGCTGAATGATTTCATAGAAATTGTTGGACAGGGAATCAGGAAGAACAAGCCTCAACTCTCAATTTAGCTGATTGCTAGCTATGTGACCTTTACTGAGTCACAATTACTATATGCCTCAATTTTCTCATCTCTAAAGTAAGGGAATTTGTAATCAAAACTATGATTTAACCTATGTTATCAATTTATATTAAATTGATAATAAAGTTTTAATTAAAATTTAAAATATCTAGGATATTTGAGTCATATCTATGATATGTAGAGGTCAAATTAATATCTTGCAAGACCAAGCACAAAGAGATAAGATAGAAGAACAAAGCAAAACAAACAACAAAACATGACTGACTATATTTTTCTGTGTTTCCTGTCTCTGATTCTCTATCTATTCTTACCATCTAGATGTCTTTGTTGGCCTCTGTATCTTCCGAGGTGTTCAAAGACTTTTAATTTCCAGCCTAATTGGGAGCTTCATTATGACCCAGAAAATATGGTAGAATGAGGAAAAAATATCTTAATTTTTCATTATTCTGATTTATTTTCCTGAAGGTACTTCACCTTTGATTCTTAGACAGTACTTCAGATTGTAATATGTGATCCCTGTATGAGTTCTTCTGCCTTCTTCCTCTAATGAATTTTAGGTGTTTATTTTTTTTTAAACCATTTCTCTGCATATAAGTTATTTCTACCTATCTGTCGTGGCCATGATTAGAAATTGTTAAAGATAATTCCTGATGAAAAGTGATTATTATATTAAGTTAATTTTCATTTTGATGAATACAGATTTACACAGTTGTTTGGGAGGTAAAATTTTCCCACAATGTCAATTTACATTAAAGTGAAATAATCAGAGGATCAATGAAAATTCAAATATTCTATAATGATATTTGAGTCTGAGACATGCAAAGCTAAATTCTGTATTTTGTCATATCTACTTCTCTTTCCTTAGAAAGACATATGAAAATGTGACTTATTGGTTAAAATCTATTAAAATGCATTGCCAAAGACAAAAGGTCCAAAGTTCATGAGATCTGTAGAATACATGAGTAAAATAACCATAAGTCCATGATAAAAATATCATTAAGCATTACCATTACCTATACCTGAATTCAACCTTCTATTATTTTACAACTGTCTCCCTGCTTCCTTTACTTCTCACTGTAGGTCATTACTGCTTGCTTCTGTTAACTAAAATATAGCTTTGATTTTTGTCATTTCCCCGATTTTACCTTAAGTTGCTCTCCAATGGAACTTGGATGAAGTCCAGATTCTTTGCCTAAAATCCAAGGTCATTCATATTTAGTCCTGAAATTACAACTATATTGCTTTCCTCCTCTAAATCTGAACTTGGGGAGCACAGAACTATCAGTGTCTGTAATTCTTCAAATCTATCTTGTTTTCTCCTGCCTCCTCACTTTACTCACACAAATTGACTCACTTGTCTAACTCAGTGAGGTACCAAAAGACTAAGGTCATAGGAGCTGGCAACCTTAGCCAATACTTGCCCTTTACTAGTCTTTTCAGTTTTCCTGGGTTCAATTGTCTGAGTTTGCCTGTTTCATCAGTGAGAAACTACTCCATTTTTGGATTTACTAAATTGTTCTTCAACAATCTGATGACAGATAGAACTGGGAATTAGTTTCCTTTTGATAAGGTAGGCAAAGATCCTTTCTAGCAGAGATTGAAGTAAACAAAAAGTACCCAGAATAAGAATTAGGTATGCAACAGGTAGTTTTATTCCCACAGAGAAAGAATAATGCCAAGTAATTAACTATCATAGCATGATTGCAATCATAAGAAAGGCTGATATCATAACCTGTTTGCCAGATTTCCATCTGGCATATTTGGGAGGGTTGCTTGCTGACTGTTTTCCACTTTAGTTCCAATGAGTACCACCACCATCACCATACTCCTGCACTGGTCACTGGGGACAACACTGTTCCAGACACTACATCTCACTTTATTTGTTTCCACTGTAAATGTTTCATAGCTAATTTCTGATGTTTGGGTACCTAAAGAGGAAGCACACACACATACACACACACACACACACACAAATGCACACACACATGCACATCTGTTCATTAGGTCCAAAGGAAAGAAGATCAACACTGGAGGTATGGCGATATATCAGGAAGAAATTTGTTTAGAAGATCATGATCTCAAAGTTACGAAAAATGAGCTCAGAGCTCTAGAGCTCAGAAATTCATCATATCACCTTGAGGCTGCAAGACTGAGGCATACAGAACTTTTCCTTTAGTCTGTCTGTGGAGTTCCAGCTCACCAGCCAATAAAATATATAATCAATAAAATATATCATCATAGTATATATCATCATCAATATATCTAAATATATGACCATAAGATATATGATTATGATATTATTGATAATATTATGATAAGCAATCATAAGATATCTGCCCCTGCTCTGAAGAATGAAAGGAAAAGCACCTCCATTATGTACTCACAAAGGGATGCTTCATTAGAAAGGACTTTTCCCTTAACTTATTATTGATATTAATGCAATTACATAAGCATCTATTAAGGACCAACTATATGTTCCATATCACAAGTTAGAGGAAAAAATAGTTTCATAATTTATTCCCCTTACATTAATACTCACTATTTATCAATATTAGAATGGATTATTATTCAATCTTAAATTTGGATTTACAAATGTAATATCTTTTTAGGGGTGCCTTTTGCTTTACATCAAATCAATGTTGTTGTTGTTGTTGTTATTTAATATTCAACAAACAATACACTTTATAAATTGTGGTATTCTGTCTTTCAGTAAAAGGTGACGTCAGTCTAGAATATCATTTGTACAATAGTCTTCCTTTCTCTTGTGTTTATGAATGATATCCTTCGTACATCAAAATTGTTTTAATTTTATTGTATAGAGTAAAGTACACATGGGTTGTCGTGATAGTAACGGCATTTAAAGATTACCCTGTATTGGCTTAGTTTTCAAATTGATTGTGTTAAAACCCAGAGCTTGTTAATCCCACCTGTGGAATGGACTTGTTGACTTGAAAAGAGAGACACCAACTGGGAGGAGCTGGTGACGGAGATTTGGAGAGACAAGAGAGAGGCAGAAGAACTTTTTGGAAGCAGCACCCACGTGGAGGCAGAGAGAGAAACTGAGAAGGATTGCTAGGCCCACTTTGAATCGCCCTGGACTTTTGAGACCTGCCCCTGGAGCTGCCAAGGACTGAGGAGACATGGCTGTTTTGCTGGTACTTTGTCTGTTTTGATGTTGTTTTGCCAGATTTGTCCACTGGTGAAAGACAGTCCTTTTGTTGAAGAAGTCCTGGAACCTGGCTGTTGGCTAAGAAGCCCTGAGACTGTCCTGCAGACAGAGAGTGAATACTGTCCACTGGTGAAGGACAGTGCTGTTGTTGCAGGGGTGTGGAGACTGTCCTGCAGACAGAGTGAATACTGTCCACTGGTGAAGGACAGTGCTGTTGTTGCAGGGGTCTGGGAACCTTTCTGTTGGTTCAGAAGCCCTGAAGAAGGATTTTCTTGTTGTATGTTTACAGAAATCCTGGGAGAGGGTTTTGCTAATGTTTTCAGGGGTTCTAGGATTGTTCTACAGACAGAGGATGAATTAATGAAGAGACTGGCAATGTATCTTATGGCCTTGCTAAGCCTTGTCTCCCCAGGAACTAAGATTGCTGAGAACTTGCCTAGTGTCAAGATGAAGAAAAGACCTCCATTTGGGTATTAAGTGCTGTGCTTAAACTTGATGTAACTCTGGGGTAGATTCAATTGTGATCAGGGGTGGGGAACTTTTGACCTTTTTGTGTTCTATGGTTGAAAAATGAATGTACTTTACTTATGTTTGGAAACTGATCTCCATTTGAGAAGAGGGGCTTTGTGGTGGACTAAATGAAGGCATAGCCTGGGGGTGGAGTAGTATTTAGGACAGGGACTTTGTAATTGATTGAATGATTGGAAGGTCCTGGGGTGGAGTAGTCCTTGAGATTATTTAATCACACTTAGTAAATGCTGTATTTTGAATGATGTCATGTTTTGATCTTCTCTGTTCTTGGTTGGTCACTGAATAAAATGGAGAGCACCTATGCTGGTATTCTGAACCTTGGGAAGTTGCCTTTCCTTGGCATTATATTACAGTTGTCACATTGATATTTTCTTGGTTGCTCTCTTTTGGTAATGGAAAACAATGACTGTATCTTTTTTTAAAATTTGTTATCATTTTCTTTTTCATATTAGAACCCTCAATAGCATCGAATTATTCAGTTGTGTATCTCTGGAAGCGTCATCCTCAGTGTACCTGTGGTCTAGTCCATCTATTTCCATCGCTTTTTAATTCCATTTCCATTTTTTCCTAAAGCACATAGAAAACTGTAGTGTTTTAGTCAAAATAAGATTCCCTCCATGACACTGATGCTTTAATATAGAAATCCTTACATATTGTTTTTTTTTTCTTCTGTCTCGTCCTCATTTCATTCTGAAAATGACTTAATAATGAAATGGCTTGTTTGGGTTGTGAGTCATAGCCAAAGTTTCTTTTGGCAATTTTTTTCTTTATTCTACTGTTTCTTGGCTTTTTATGAGGTGATCATTTTTTTTCTAAAGATTTTAAATTTCAAATTGATATTATCCTTCACCACCATATCCTTCCACTTAAGAAGGAAATGAACTGATTCTAAGCTAAAGTGGTTTCTTTTTCTTTGGCCACCATTATGGCAACACATTCATTCACATTAAATTTACTTTGGAAATAATAATATTGCGTATCAATGTGTATCCTTTTATTCATTTTCTATTTATAGGAAACAATTCACTTAAGTATGTCAGAAAGAAATTACAACTCCTTTCTCTTTTTTTTTCTTTTTTCCATTGATTTGGTCATTTTAATTTTTTCAAACTTTGTTATGCTAGCGAGGGTAGAATAGAGACTTGACCTGTGATTCTATTTCTTGAGGAAACTCTCAAGTGAGGAATTTCTGTACTAATTCAGGTCACCACCTTCTCTGAAATTTACAATCTTAGGGAGTTTTAAAGTTCATTAAATAGATCATGTCACTTTTTGCTAAACAACAACTCTGTGGGGAAGACATTACACAATTATATCAACTTTACAAATGAGGAAATTGAGGATTATAAGGTTGATTTGTGCATAGATTTGAAAATGTGTCATAAATTATAAGTAACTAAAGTTTTAAGGTAAGAATTTAACTTCTGACTTCCTTATTATAAATCCTACACTCTATCTACTATAGCACCTCAGTGCTTCTCGTCTCTAAATTTCTTGACTCTCTTCTTTAAAAAAATATATACATATTTATCTATCTATCTATATACACATATGTGTATACACACATTCATACACACACACATATATGCTCTGAGGTTTCTAAATGATCTAAAAGCCTTTCACATTTCTTGTTTCCTGTTTGCAAAGTATTTTAAACTTTTTTTTACTATATTCCAATAAACTCACCTTGCCTTAAATTTACAGACCAGTAGAGTATACGTTGATTTAGTTCAGTGAGTAAGCTCTTTATAGAATTCTTCAAGTCCTTATCCTCTGCAACAGAGAGAAGCAGAGAAGCTACAATCATTTTCATGGTGTTTGTTGCTGTTCTTGTTGTTGATTTTTTAATGAATGCTTATAATGAGCTCTGCAGAACAAGATAAACTTGTGTTTTTTGAAATGCTGTTTCTAATTGCATTCAGATGCACACTTGAGGAATTCCAGTGCTCCCCTCTCCAAGGAATACCTGTAAGCCTCTCTTCCATTTCACAGCAACTTCATGGATAAAAGTATCATGAAGAAATCATGCAGTTGAATAACAAATTAATATGAGATGTTTTGCAAATTTTAATAAAAATATACTGCTCTCAGTGAAATGTATTCCTTGTTTACCTCATCTGAAGTTATGTTTCACAATTGAATTTATGTTCATTAAACCTTCATGTAGCAGTATGATACTGTGGGAAAATGAATTTGGATCACTGAATATGGAAACAGAACAAGATTCAATCACGGCTCTGCCATTTACTAGCTGTGTAAATTAGGCAAGTCACTTACCTTCTCCAGGTATGAGGACTCTTATTTATAAAGCATACAATAAGGGTTATAATGCATAACAATCTAAGATTTAACACCTTTCCAGCTCCATGTAGAACTATAATCCTACAAAATTCCTCTGAATGTATAGATGGACCCACAAATGTGCATTTTTACCAAAATATAATAGGCTCCTTGTTTTATCAGGGAAAAGTCATGCTAGAAATTAACAATGTATTTAAAGAATTGCAAGAATTTAGAGTTGCTCCTGAAATAATTAATAAATGATAAGGCTACTTGATTTTGGAGATAATTTTCTCTATTGCATCAGGCATGTTCTTTGGATCTTGATTGTCTCTAGGGAAAAGTCTTTGCTGTTAAATAACATGATCAGAAAATAGATATGGAATAGCACACATGGCAAGGAACATGATATATGTGCTAGTTAGATTTGTTGAATATCTTTATTATTATTATTCCTTAATATTTATCTAGTACTTAGTGTAGTACCTGGAAAATAGGAGAATTTTAGACAGGATTGTTAATTCTTTGCCAAAAGGATGGATCCTAACAACAGAGTTATATCATGGAAACTGAAGGTGATATGGGGCTGGAGAATCACCATTTTAACAGAAATAATATTGCAATGATTGAAAGACTTAGGATTTACATATCCATACCTCTATTTTAAAGACTTTTATATTTTTATCTTACTTATATGTTACACTTTTATTATTTTTTATATATTGTTGTTTTCTGTCATTTTAGTCATGTGTAATAGTAATGTAATTTAAAGATCCCCCTGTATTGGCTTGGTTTTTGGTTTGATTGTGTTAAAACCCAGAGCTTGTGAATCCCACTTGTGGGATGGATGGACTTGTTGATGTGAAAAGAGAGGGCTGAACTGGGAGGAGCTGGTGTCGTAAATTTGGAGAGACACAAGAAAAGAGAGAGGCAGAAGAACTTTTTGGAAGCAGCACCTTGGAGGCAGAGAGAGACTGATAGGATTGCTGAGGGCCACTTTGAATTGCCCAGGACTTTTGAGAGCTGCCACCCAGAGCTGCCAAGGACTGAGGAGACATGGCTGTTATGCTGGTACTTTGTCTGTCTGTTTTGATGTTGTTTTGCCAGGTTTGTCCACTGGTGAAAGACAGTGCTGTTGTTGCAGAGTTCTTGAAACCTTGCTGTTGGTTCAGAGCTCCTGAGACTATTCTGAAGAGAGAGAGTGAATTCTGTCCACTGGTGAAGGACAGTGCTGTTGTTGCAGGGGTCTGGAGACTGTCCTGCAGACAGAGTGAATACTGTCCACTGGTGAAGGACAGTGCTGTTGTTGCAGGGGTCTGGGAACCTTGCTGTTGGTTCAGAGGCCCTGAAGAAGGATTTTCTTGTTGTATATTTACAGAAATCCTGGAAGGGGGTTTTGCTAATGTTTTCAGGGGTCCTAGGACTGTTCTGCAGACAGAGAATGAATTAATGAAGACACTAACAGTGTATCTTGTGGCCTTGCTAAGCTTTGTCTCCCCAGGAACAAAGATTGCTGAGAACTTACCTCTGGTCAAGATGAAGAAAAGACCTCTCTTTGGGTATTAAATGCTGTGCTTCAGCTTGTTGTAACTCTGGGGTAGATTCAATTGTGATGCAAGGGTGGGGAACTTTTGACTTTTTTTGTGCTGGGTAATTAAACAAATGAATGTACTTTACTTATGATTGGAAACTAATCTCCATTTGAGAAGAGGGGCTTTGTGATGGACTAAATGAATGTACAACCTAGTGGTGGAGCAGTACTAAGAAGAGGATCTTTGGGATTGATTAAATAAATGTAATATCCAGGGGTGGGGTAGTACTTGGAGATTATTTAATCATGTTTGGTAAATGCTGTATTTTGAATTATGCTATATTTTGATTCTGTCTGTTCTTAATTTGTCAATGAATAAAATGGTGTAATGGGAATGCAAATTTAAAGATCTTCCCTGCCCCTAGGCTAAAGTGCACCTGGAGCCTGGGGTGGGAGGCTTGTTTTTCAATAGATACTTCTTGATTGGCCAATGAGTCAATAACGTTGTTACATTCTCTGAGCCAGGAGAAGGCTATATAAGCCCTGATGTGTAGCTTTGTTTTGGGGCTCACTTTGAAAAGTGTTCTGTGATTTGATCTGGATTCTGGAAAGCCGTTGTCCAGAGCCCCCCGGCTTTGAAAAACCCAGCTTTTGAAACCCAGATGTTGATTGTGTATGGATGTAATGGTTGGACAGTTTGGAAATCTGACTTCTTGATCTGTTTCTCTGTCTTGATAATTCTGTCTGTATACTTTGGAGTTCGGCCTGACCTCTTTCTGCTGAACTAGGTAAATGATACATCTATGACT
Source organism: Petaurus breviceps papuanus (assembly GCF_028583685.1). NCBI lineage: Eukaryota > Metazoa > Chordata > Mammalia > Diprotodontia > Petauridae > Petaurus > Petaurus breviceps. Next base: position 6,849,011 of record NW_027187332.1, on the reverse strand, counting down.
GATTAAAGTAAGCTTGTTAACCCATTTTGAGTTGCTTTCCTTTATCAAAGCAGATCCAAGAACCTGTATTAGCAGCAAACCCTGGGGATGCTGGGGTGTGTGCTGCTACAAATGGAGAGCACCTATGCTGGTATTTTGAACCTTGGGAAGTTGCCTTTGCTTGGCATTACATCATGTCAGACCCTTTATGACTCCATTTGGGTTTTTCTTGGCAAACATACAGGAGAGATTTTCTATTTCCTTCTCCAGTTCATTTTAGAGATGACAAACTGAGGCAAACTGTATTAAGTGACTCGCTTATCATCACACAGCTAGTAAATATTTGATGCCAAATTTGTACTCAGGCTTTCCTGACCCCAAGCCCAGAGCTCTATCCACTCTCCCACCGAGCAGCTAACATATATCCTATAATATCCTACTTTTTTTTAAAATACAATTCCTTGAACTTCCAATGCCAAGACAGTGGAGGATGTCTCTGAAGCCCTCCCACATTCCCCTCCAAATGACTAGAAAGCCCCCTCAGAACTTATCTAGGAGCAGAGAAGCAGCTTATCAGCCTTGTAGCAAGGTTCTGTCTCACTAGGGTGAGAGGGGAAAGCGGTTCAAGAACAGCAGAAGCAGTAGCAGGCAGCATCACAGTAGGGAGCCTGTAGCAAGGCTCTATGACTGGGGCCATCCATAAGTGAGATCCTATTCTCCTAAAAACCAGCAGCCCCCTAGGTAAGTGAGCAGTTTGTGCAGCAAAGCAAGGCTTCACCCCAGCAATCCCATAGCCTGTACAAGCCACCAGCAAGGCCTTGACCCTCTTGCTGACCAGTAATGGAGTCCCACCCTGGGATTGGCCAATAGTGAAATCCTGCTGCTGGAGCTTACCAGCAGAGAGATCCTGTTTCCATAGCAAGCCAGCAGCAGGGCTCCTGAAGTAAACTAGCTTCAAGATCCCTCCTCCAGGGACAGCTACCAGAAAGACTTTATTGCCTTAGCAACTCACCAGCAAAGCCCCACCACTGAAGTGGGCCAGCAGGTAAAGCCCACACCTGAGGTGGTCAACAGGGAGGCCATATCCCCAATACAAGCCAGAAGAGAAGCCTACCCTCTAGATAAATGAAGCAGCTAAGTCTTCAGGACTTAGCTGCTTCATTTATCTAGAGGGTAGGAGTGAAAGCCAACAATTAAACCCAGAGCCCCAGCTCAAAAAGCTGGGAACAATGCAAGACCAGAGCTCAACTCTCATATAAAAACATCCAAGTCACACACATCCATACACACACACAACACACACACACACACACACACACACACACAGAAAGGCAGAAAAAGGTGAGCAAAAAACCAAACAAACAAAAAAACCAATTTGACTCTAGAATGTTATTATGGTAATAGGGAGGATCAAAGCATAAACTTAGAAGAGAGTAATAGTGTCAAAATGGCTACATGTGAAGCCTCAAAGAAAAATGTAATTTTGTCTCAAGGCAAAAAAGAATTTGTGGAAGAACCTAAAAATTATTTTTAAAAAGCAAATTAGATAAGTAGAAGAAAAATTGGGAACATAAATGAGAATAATGCAAGAAAATCGTGAAAAAGAACATCAATAGTATGGGAAACATACAAAAAAAATGATGAAGAAAAAATGAATTGGTCAAATGGAAAAGGAAGTAGAAAAGCCAACTGAAGAAAATATTTTTTTTAAATTTGAATTGAACAAACAGAAACTAATAACTATGACACATTAAGATATAATAAAACAATTTTTTTAAAAAGAAAGTAATCCCTTGATTCTGTCTCAATTTTATAATTTTTTCCTTTTTCTATTAATTCAATAGTTTAATAGACACATGCATGGAAGGGTAAATGATTGACATTTTTGTGCTGGAATACTGCAATTCTTTTTACAAAAAGGCTGTACTGGGGCTATGGGAGGGAAGCCAGAATGGTGGAGAAGACATAAGGACTCATCTGAACTTTCCCAAATACTCTTTCAAACAACTTTAAAACAATATTTCAAATCAAACTTTGGAGCACCAGAACCAACAAAAGTTTGGGAAAAAAACAATTTTCTAGCCCAAGACAGCTTGAGTCTGTGTCAATGGGGTGGTGGTCAGACCTGGAACCCAGCATAGACCACCCAACACAGGTCACACTGCTGAGCTTTTAGCTGTAGGTCTTAAAGGCAGTTCTTCAGTCACAGCAGAAATTTTAGGAGCTCTCAACCCACAGAAAGTAAGGAGTCATACAGCTAGTTAAAAGGAGATTACAGGAGATCCTTTGTTGTCACTAGGTACAGGACTCTCTCTCATTTCCTATACAGTATTTCGGTTTCAGTTCCAAAGCTGAGGATTACTTACTCACCAGGACTTGTGGCTGCAGGGGAATTAGTCTCAGTTCCAAGGAAGATAAGAGTGCTTGTGCTCATTCACAGACCAGAGCACAGGTCAGGAGAGCAGCGACCATACTAACCTAGCTCTACCAGATCTCAAACTAGACAAAGCAGTAATCCCCATAGAATCTAAGAATAGAGTACAATACCATTGGAATAGACTAGGTACACAATACACAGTAGTAAATGACCATAGTAATCTAGTATTTGGTAAACACAAAAGATCCAAGCTTTAGGGACAAGAAATGACTCTTTGGCAAAAATTTCTGGGAAAACTGTGAAGTGGTTAGGGAGAAAATATGTATAGACTAACATCTCATGTTGTGTACCAAAATAATGTATAAATGGGTACATGGTTTAGACATAAAGTGTGATATAAGTAAATTAGGGGAGTATGGACTATCTCATCTGTCCTATCTGTTGATGAGGTAAGAATTTATAACAAAATAAGGGATCCATTTTATTTGGATATTATGATTACATTCAATTAAAAAAACCATTTATACATGAGCAAATCTAATGTAGCCAAGATTAGATGAAATGCAGAAAAATGGGGGGGAGGATTTTTATAGGAAATTACTCTGATTAAAGCCTCATTTTACAAATATATAGAGGACTGTGTCAAATCTATAAGAATGCAGGCCATTCTGCAGTTTTTTTGTTGTTTGTTTTTTCTTTTTTTTTTTTTTAAGACATTGGGGTTAAGTAACTTGATCAAGGTTACACGGCCAATTATTTCTGGGTGTGGTGCTAAGTATCTGAGTATCTAAGTAATCTAAGTATCTGAGCCTGGATTTGATCCCATGTCATCCTGACTCTGGGGCCAGTGCTCTTACTCACTGTGCCACCTGGCCGCCCCCATTCTGCAGGTGTTAAATAGTCAAAGGATATGAACAGGAAGTTTTCAGAAAAAGAAATTAAAATTATCTATAGTCATATGAAAAAATGTTATTAATCACTGTTGATTATAGAAATGTGAATTAAATAGTTCTCAGGTATTACCTCATTCCTATTAGACTGGCTAATATGAAAGAAAAAATGACAAAATGTTGGGGATAATTTGGGAAAATTGGGACACATGCATTTTGGTGGAGTTGTGAACTGATCCTACAATTCTGGAAAACAATTTGTAACCATGCGCAAAGGGATAGAAAACTTTGATCCAGCAATACCAGCACTATATCTGTATTTCAAATAAATAAGAGAAAAAAAGTGGAAAGAACCTATATATAACAATATTTATAACATCTTTTGTGACTTTTTAGCAAAGAATTGAAAATTGAGGGGCTGAGCATCAATTGAGGAATGTCTGAACAAGTTGTTTTATATGATTATGGTGGAATGTCATTGGGTTATAAGAAATGATAAACAGGGTGCTTTCAAGAAAACCTGGAAAGATTTACATGACCTTATGCAAAATGAAGTGAATACAACCATGAGAAAGTTGTACATAAAAACAGCAATGTTGTACAACAAGTAACTAGGAACACTTAGCTACTTTCATCAATACAATGATGTGACATAATTCTGAAGGATTTATGATAAAAAATACTTTCTACCTATGGATAAAGAACTGAAAAATCTGAATATGATCAAAAAATTAAAATATATATATATTTTCTTTATTTTTGTCTGTTTTATAACATGGCTAATAGGGAGACGTGTTTTGTATTATTTCACATGTAGAATAGATATAAAATTCCTTATGTCCTCAAGGAGTGGGAAGAGGAAGAAGGAATGGAAAGAATTTGGAACTCAAAACGTTTTAAAAAATGAATGTTAAAATTGATTTTACATGTAATTGAAAAAAAATACAACAGCAGTCCAGTGGTACTGTTGACAGAATGCATAGCCAGTCAGGGAGATTTATATTCCTGAGTTCAAATCTGGCCTCTGAAATTTTCCTGCTATTTGACCCTTGGCAAGTCGTTCACCCCTGCTTGCCTTGGTTTCTTCATCTATAAAATGAGCTGGAGAAAAACATAGCAAACTACTTCACTTTATTTGCCAGGAAAACCTTAAATGGGGTCATGAAGAGTCAAACACAACTGGAAAAAAAAAGACTCTGTCTCTGTGTGTATGTACATATATTTTAAAACTTTTAAAAAAGAAAACTATTAAATGGTCATATATACTCTGGAACATTTTCTACAATTTGAAATTCAAATGAAATGCTAATTTGGGGGGATGTCTTCTGGCTTTTTGATTAATATAAATTTTGTTTCTTATTTTGTCTGAAATATCTATCACTTTTTTTCTCAGTTTTACTGCATCCTAAGCTTCATATTTAATTTTGTTTTCATTACCTCATGATATTTAGATCTCAGCATTTATTTTATTTGAGACATTTATTGATAGTTTCAGTTTTTGACATTACTTCGAAATTATGACAATTTTGTTCCTTTATCTCATGGTATGTTAATTCTATTCATGTAGTGATTATTTTATGTAACTTTTTTTGTGTTTCTTCAATCCCCTCTTCTCTAGCTTAAATTTCAGAAGGTATTTAATCCTCTTTATCTTTTGCATTTATTAATTGATTTTGAATTTTAAAATAATTTAGTCATTTTTCTATTAATGAGTAGAAATAGTGAAAGGGGAAGCCTTGGTAAAGGTTACCTAAATGCATGCTAGAGTGCTTGTTAACACTGTAGTCTATGGTAGGCTTTTGTAGTCTGTGGTAGTCTGTTGTTAAGTTTAGTTTTGGAAATAAAACTATTCACTCTTTGTAGTACAGTTGGTAGTATGAGGAGAAAAAGTTGAAGTCATTTCAATATTTTTTAAGAAGGGGAGATGCAGAGAATAACACAACTTTCTGCAGGGGCAAATTAGGAGACCAAAAACAATAGTACTGGATCACTAGCCACAGTTATGCTTTCTACCATTATGCTTTCTACACCACTCTTTGATGAAAGTGGTTGTCCTCTAAATCAAATCTTTCACTCAGTTTTGGTTACTTTTAACTCAAAGAGAATCTCTCCACATCCTCTCCAAGATGTATTAGATGACAAATATTTTAGTCATGATCATTGTGTGGACAGGAAAGGGATTGATATAAAAGCAATCATGTTATATAAAAAGTTAATCCCCAGTAGCTTTTCCTGAATACTTCCATTGTTTTACACACACACATACACACACACACACACACATCTCACCTATTTTTTTTTCCTAAGACCTACTCTCCAAGGCTTCTAATTACAGGGCATCTCAAAGATGGCATTGTAATGTATTTCTTTCCACTATTTTCAGCCAGCTCTCTGACTCCTTCTTGCATTGCCAGAGCCTTCTGGCTTGGTCATGTGTAACAATTTAGTAATTAGCATTACTTTTCTAGTGAGTTCAATTAAGCATTTCCCTAGGATTCTTTAGCTATTAAACAAAAATGCCCCATCAGAATATTTGATATTTTTTCACTCATTTCTTTGGATATCTACATTGTGCAACTGTATATCATGCTGTTGTCCTCTATAAAGTAAATTTATGGATCCTCAAACTTAATTCCCTAATTTTAATGGTTAAAAAAATGAGACCTCGAAAGTTTAAGTGACAATGCAGATGCTTTATTCATATGGAATACAATAGAACTGAGAGATGACAGAGGGAGGGTCATATGCTCCCTGTCCTGGAGGATTCACCACTAATGTAGCGATTTGCTTGTCTAGGTGAGACTAGCAGAAAATATTAGGATATTACTATAGAGTAGTAGAATTTAAAAATAATGATAATTGTATGAACAAACTATTTTTTAAGATCCAATGGGAGAGCCTGATTAAACAGTTGCATTGAGCAAGGAGAGGATATAAAGTGGATGGCCTCTTCTGGAGAGAACTATTTTGAATAACCCATGAACTCTTTTGATAATTAAATGTGAATACTACCCATTTTGTTATTTTATGCCCCCCCCCAAAAGGTCCTAAGCCCACAATATCTTTGATTTACTGGACCGTCACAAGGAAAGGAAAAAAATTATGGAATGGTTTCAAGTGAGCTGTTCTTCTGAACTCAAGATGAAAAGCGTTGGCTGTTGAATGTGAATTCATGTCATTGAAAGCATAAAGCAGGAGCATCAGAGAAGGACAACCACTTGTGTCTAGTGAAAAGAGCTTGAAATTTAGACTCAGAGGTCCTGGTTTGACAGTTACTTTTACATTTCCATATGAGTAAAAAAAAGTCACTTCATTTTTCTGGCTATCACTTCCTTCAAATGTAAAAGAAGGGAATTGGACTGTATGACTGCCAAGTTTTGTTTACTCTCTAAACCCATGATGCTATGACATCTTTGATCAATCAGCACATATACAACCAACGAGTTTTCTCTTTCAAGAGGTGAAGGGCATGTTTCAGCTTCATTTTGTAAGGACTCATTTATTTTTCAGTTAACAATCTTTCAAAAATGTTTTTCTTTGTAATGTTATCATTGCATAAATTTTTCTGGTTCTGCTCACTTGACTTTGCATCAATCCATAGAGATCTTTCATGTCTCTTCTAAAATTGTCCATTTTATAATTTCATATGGCACAATAAGTTTCATTACTTTCAGATAACACAGTTTGTTTAGCCATTCCCCAGTAGAAGGATACCCTCTGGGTTTTTGTTTATTTTGGGTCTTGGAAAGTACCAAAATCCAAAAGAATGAAGACAAAAACAAAATTAGTTTTGTAAGAAAAGTTGTAAAGACTTTTTAAAAATTTTCCTTTTCTACTTACACCTTGTTCTGTAGGGAATGTGGCAAATTTCTATGAATTCAATATTATTTTTCTGGGATTGAGGTGAAGAGGAAAAGGGAGGAAAAATAAAGGACAAGATAACAACAAGAAGAATTAAAGGCCCTGCTTCAGGACAAAGAGATTGGGATTCAAGGAGAAAAGAAAAAAAAGTTTATTTCAGTAAACTGAAGGAATAAAATGTGCAGTCGTGTGAAGATAGGATAAGCACTTTTCTCTTTTGGGCAATAGATAAGCAATAAAATTTCTTTTTGCAAGAAAGCTCCATCTTAAGACCACCCAAAGGAAATCTAAAGTATATCATATAGATAAAATCTTTGCCAAGGAATCAGAACCTTCAGGGGAGGACTAACTCAAAAAGGCTGGGTGGAAGGAGGGATAAGAATGGGTATCCATGTGTTTGAAAATGGCATTTAATGTTATACAGGTTGCTGGAAAGATGAACAATTTTGAGTTGAACTTGGAGAGTTTGCTAATCTACTTCCTCAATTGGACACAAGTTGAGGAATGAATCTTAAAGCTGTACCAAATATTTAGATCATTAAGAAACCAAGGTTTTCCTTGTCCAAAAGGGTATGGCTATGAGAAGAGATGTAAGGAGATAAGAACTAACCAGCTTTATAGTCTTTCATGCCATCCTCATGGAAAAGTGAGAAATGAATGAAAACAGTTGACTTGAGATTTTTTGATTACACAATCTTTCATTAAAAAAGCAATAATCTTGATATGTGATTTATATTAATTATAATATAAATATATTTAATTATGTATAATTATATAAATATTAATATAATAATATATAAATATATAACATATAATAAATAGTTATATATGAATATAATTATAAATTGTATGCATGCATAATTGTACCATTTATTGTGAATATTATGAAGTTTATGTGAGAAAAATATTTAATATATGAGATGAAAGTAAAATGTTTGATCCTATAGTCAATAGAGAACTATTGGAATTTGTTGAGTAGGAAAGTGATGTTGTCAGATTTGTGCTTTAAGAAAATCACTTTATCAGCTGTGTGAAAAATGTATTGCAGTGTGGGTAACAAATATTTGGGGCAAGGAAGTCACTGATGGAAACATTTAAATGGAAATTCAGAGGAGAATAAATAATTCTACCTGGAAGGATTAAGAAAAGTTTCCTGAAGGAGATGACATTTGAGTTGGGTCTTGAGAAATAGGGAGGAATTAGATAAGTAGAACTGTAGGAGAAGGGCATTCTATGTAAAGGGAATAGCATATGAAAAAAACATGAAATTGGTCTAAATCAGTGGTCTTCAGAGTGAAAATTATGACCTTAGCCCACAGGATAATCTTGGGGTTTCCCAATTCATGCATTTTCATATGCTGTTCTTCCCTGAATTTCCACATTATTTTGTACTGCTATTATCTCACTTTCATATTTATGTTACATATTTGTTATCTGAATATGTGACTAATTCGTCCTACTGGACTGTAAATTTCATGCAAACTGAATTAAGATTTTACTGAACAAATTTAAAGTTAGAGTTAGGGACCTGTAATATTTGGATTTGGCAAAGGGCTGCACTTAAGGATCTAGAAGGTCACATGTGGCCTCAAGGCTACAGGTTCTCCAATCCTGATCTAGACTATAAAGAATTTTGATTAAGCACTAGTTGAGCAACTAGACTAAAAGTGGAGATATTTATGGCTTGTTGTCAACTTGGAGGAAGTGCCTCTTTGAGTTGTTTTTGATATTGTACTGTTAACATTTCTATCAATGACTTAGAAGAGGCACAGATGGCATGATAATCAAATCTGCAGATAACAAATAACAAGCATGTTGGATTATAGAGTCAGCATCCCCAAAAGACACCATCAACCTGAAATTCTGAGTAGAGTCCTTTATGATGGTCCCTGTGACTTCATTCCAGCAGTGAAATGGAATAGAGACATCTCTTTATCCATGCAAGTTTAGCACCTGCTTTGCAAATTTTAACCTTACACGATTTCATGAAGCCACTACAAGTTCAAAAGACTTACCAGGGTCAAAAAGTAAGTATATGTCAGGGTTGAGATTTGAACTCAGATTCATATTAATTTGAGACTAGCTCTCTGTGCAAAATGTCACCCTACCTTTGAGCAGAATCATATACAACTACATTTGAGAAATATAAAGTCTCACTCTTGGATTTAAATAATCACCTTCAAAAGAATAAGATGAAGGAGGCATAATGAGACTACATTTCATGTGGGAAAAATATCAGGGAAGAGGGGAAGTTAATGAATTGTAAGCTTAATTTGATTATATCATAACAGTAAGAATGAGTAATATGAATTTAGGTTGCATAGCATACAGGAGTAAGCAGGAAATAATCCTGTTACACTTTGACTTGGTCATTAACAACTGGAGTTAAGAAGACTTAAGTTCACATTTAACAACAGAACTACTAGATGTGTCCCCCTGGCCAAATCATCTTTGAAAGACTTTAATTCAGTTCCAGCTTCAGGACTCAGGGTCATTCTTGCTCTATGACTCTGATCAAGTCACTTAACTCCCACATACACCAGGTTCTTCCTCTCTAATATAATAAATATAATCATGGCAGTTTCCAAGGATTGTTTAGAGGACAAAATTAGTTATTATTTATGAAGCGATTTGTAAAACTTAAGGGTAGGTTTAGTTGTTTTTCACTTGTGTTTGGCTGTGACTCCATTTGGGTTTTTCTTGATAAAGATATTGGAATGATTTGTTATTTCCTTATCCACGTCATTTTACAGATGAGGAAACTGAGGCTAAACGGGGTTAAGTGACTTGTCCAGGATCACATAGTAATTGTTGGAGGCCAGATTTAAACTCAGAAAGATGAGTCTTCCTAACTCCAGGGTCAGTGCTTTATCCACTGTGTTACTTCACTGCCGCTTTGTAAATCTTAAAGTTCTATTAAAAGACTAGCTATTATTATGATGTTCAACAACAGAAAAGTTTGCGCTGAGAACTGATAACTTCCATTTCATGAATGGAAGTTCAAGTGAAAGCTGAACGACTTCTTGTTGGAATTTTGTACACAATCTTTTTGAAATTAAGTAATTGAATGAATTATTTGAGGGTTTTTTTCCACCTCTGAGATACAATGAAATATGTATACATATGTAGCATACATAAAGTAAACTGTTTACATAAAATTAAAATAATAACACTTCACATAATGTCGCAAGAACCCAGGTCTTCTGACTCTAAGTAGAGAGTTCATTATCTTTCATTATCTTTCATCTTAGATTAATATAAGTATATAACTGAATTATATTTATGTAAGTATACATACTTAACCAGTATAACTATATATATATGTATATATATATATATATATATTACAAGTGCATGTAGAAATGTATGCAAATTCATTTGCATGTGTACCTATAGGTGTGTATAAACTTACATGCATATGGCTGTATTTTATTGTTGTCTGTCTATCTTTATATGTATGCACATATATGTGTGTATTACACCCACACTACACGTTTGTCTGTATACAATTTGCTCAAGGAAACAGACAACTGCCTTTTCTGGTATATAACATCCACATCCACACTGAGAAAAAGAGATAACTTAATAAAAAAAAAACCTAGATGAGCTGAACAAACCTATTTTTCATTAAATTCAGAGCTTGTAGTGCTTCTAATTATAAACAATAAAAAGGGAGTAATACCCTTTTATGTATATAAAAGAAATAAGCATCACAATGATAATGCTAACTCTGTATTCTCTTTTATATTACTGGTATATCCCTGAGGTGAGTGGGGAAAAAGAGGGATTGAAATAGAAAAGAAGAATGCGTTTAAAACAAAATACAGGTCAAGAGAGGAATGTGCATCCCTGAAATGGATGCATTAGAATTTTGCTTATGAGAAGGTTTGGTTAATGCTGCATACATCAAAACACCATTTTGAGAACGGGTATGATAGAAACATTCTCATGGGAAATGAGATTTTGCTACTAGAAAAAAAATATGCAGAAAAATCTTTTTTTTTTCCTGTTACTGATGCTGTGAACATGACTTTGTATCTTTCTTAAGCTAGAGATCAAGAATGTATCTTCAAAAATCATCTTTGATTACTCCATTTTTATCAAACTAAAATATTTTCAAAACTTTAAAAATATCTAGATAAAATGAAAATAATCTAAAGTGCTTGCTTTGAAATTGTACATTGCCACATCCCAAGCTCCCTCTTGAATGAATGTTGTAATTCAGATCTTTCCAGAAAACAAAAGAACATCAAATAATTTGTTCAATTCAACAAATAGTTCATCTTTCTCTCTCATTTATTAACATTGATTAAATGTCTAGTAACATATTCAATGCACTAAGGAACTCAAGATAAAAATGAAATTCAATCCTGCAGTCAAAGTTGCATTTTCATTGTTTAAAATTAGTGAGTTATGTTCACCTGGGAGCTATGAGTTCTAATTCTAATTTGGCTACTGATATGTAGTTAAACATTGTACCAATCACTAAAGATCGCTGAAAACAGTTTGCACATTCACAAAAGAAGTTTCTAGCTCTTGGCTTCTGATATAACATTTTTTGCCATGTAAAACTAATCAGTGTTTATGCTGATTTGAAGCAGACTTTTAGTAATATTTATACAAAATAAAATAATAAAGCAAGATGGAGTTACTCTATTACTCTACAGCAATTTGACAATGACTTTTATTCATTTACTATTACATATGTATATATATATATAAATTATATATGCTTAGCAATAATAGATATCAGAAATCTGTTAAATCTTTAATAATGAGAACAACTTGACAAGCTTGAAAGACAATAATGTTGTGCTTAATAACACCTATTTTTCCTCCTCCTCTTTCTCTTCCCTATTTTCTTCCTTACTTTTTCCTTCCCATCTTTTCTCCTTCATTCCTTTGTTCCTTTCCTCCCTCCTTCCCTCCCTCCCTCCTTCCTTCCTTCCTTCCTTCCTTCCTTCCTTCCTTCCTTCCTTCCTTCCTTCCTTCCTTCCTTCCTTCCTTCCTTCCTCCCTTTCTTCTGTCCATTTACCAAAAAAAGGATCAATACAAATATATTGGTATATATGAGACCTTTCTTTTAATCTGCACAATTTATCTTCTCTCCCTCTCTTGTTTATGGGTTTCATTATATGTAGCATGGGCTTCTTTTGAGTCTTTCATACATTTCCCTGTATCCTCTGCTTCCCCTTTCCCTTTCTACATATCCTCCCATTATGCAATTTATTACCATGAAATAAATTAATGGATCTGTAGGAATTGCAAGACTGGGTTCAAGATGTTTCAGGCCTACTCCTTCCATCTGGGCAGGGAGCTTGCATTTCCTGCTACCACATCATAGACAGCTTTCTCAGGTGAAAAAACCTCAGATTGTGAGTCCAATTGTGCCCTAACTTTCCCATCTCTTCCTCAGCCCAGTGTTTTCCCTGAGGAAAGGCTGCTTGGGCACTATGCCAGGTATTTTCCATCTTCCCCAAAGCAACAACTTCCATCTGTACTAGCACAAGGTATTTCCCACCTTCTGTAGCTATCCCAGTATCTCAATGTGGAGAAACTCCAGTGCAAAGAACATCTTTTCCTTGAACTTTAGACCTTCTGTCTCCTGCTCCATTGATGAGTAGGGATGCCCTGCACATGAACATTCTTACTCCTGGTCATACTCTTCACATTCCAGTGATTTGAATTCCTTTAGATCAATATTCAAAACCCACTCAAGATTCCCTACCACCAAATTCCTCATTCCTATCTCTCCTCAACCCAACGTTTCATTCTAACTCTACCCAGTGCTTCTACTTTGCCTTTAGAATCCCTTCTCCATAGGTAGCAAACTTCTATTCACCTTAACTTTCCAACTCTTTTCATCTACAAGCTCTTACTGAAACCGAGACTTCCCTTAATGACAGTGTTGAGTTGCCCTTTTTAATACAGACTACAGCTTCACTCATTGTCCTTAACTCAATGATTAAAATAGGGGAGTTGAAAGTCCAATTTTAGGTTCTTCCCCTTCCTCCCTACTCAGTAACCTCTCTTCCTTTGAAGTTCATGTTATCTACCACCCAATCCAAATCCTGGTATTGATTATCTATAGCAGACCTACACAGCATACAGCCTGTGGACCATTTGCATCCCACCAAAACATTTCAGGCAGCCCCCATGAAGTGTAGAGGTGTATAAGAAAGTAAGGATATAATGAGTGCTTTATCCATGCCCCATTTAAACCTCCTTCCACTTCTCAGTATTATGTCATCATGTAACTTGGTGGGTGGGTTGCCACTGTGTTCTCTCTCCTGTTTGACATGATCTATAGCCACCAACCATCATCAGTCTGTCTCTAATTTGAGAGGAAAGAGAGCCATATCTTTTGGCTGTGTTTTCATTCATTGCTGGCACTGAAGAAGGTCAAAGTGAGTGCAGCCACACGCCAACTCAGTTGACACCAGCTACACGATGGCAGACAACAACTTGAGGGCTTCGTCTCCCTCACAGTCGCCCTCCAAGTTACATGAAAATCTGGCAATGTCTCTAAGGTCAGGCACTGACTTCAGTATTTCTTTGTATGTGAGCAGTTCCTATGGTGATTTTTTTTTGGTTCTAACATTAAAGTTTTGGGGGTGACTTTGTAAAATGGGTGATAAAAAGGAAATAGAAGATAGAATCCAAACATAGAGTGTTTAATCCAGAGTGGACAAAGATACTTGTTTACTTACATGAGAGACAAAATATTATGCCTTATTTGCTGAGAAGTAACAGCCGTTCTAAAGGAATACAATCTTCATTACTATTTCAAATCAAAGCATCCTTACTTAAGCAAATTGGACACCAATAAAAAACAAATTAAAGCATCTAAATTGTTGAAAAATCTCAGTAGGGACCAATGGTTTTTCAAGAAAGTAAACTCAGAAACTTAGGTGGCTATTAAGGTTAGTTTTCAAATTTCAAACATGATTCCAGAGTATAATAAACTGATTGCTGACAAGAAATGTAATGCATTCCATTAACTAAATGTAAATTGTGAGAAAACCTGAAAAAATGTATTAAAATTATACTGCTTAGCAAAGTAATTTTTAACATTAATGTGATGTCATGATAAATAAAAAATCTTAATAAGTGTAATAAATTAATATTAATTGAAATTTCCTTTTAAAATATGGTTTATTTGAAAAATAGTTTAATCATTCATTATACCTTTACTTGGAAAGTAAGCTTTTAAAACCTATCATGCCATTGTCCCCATAATAACTACTCTTTCCTCTTTTACTCATCTGGACTTCTTGGTGAAACAATTAAACTCTGCACTGTCCTTCCTTCTTGAATCCCTAGACCCTTGTCATTTTGCCAGTTACACCCAGCAAAACCTCAGTATTGGATTAGTCCCACCATTCATCTCCTTTGCACATATAGATGTGCTTCTGAACAAAAATGGAGAAAATCACACATCTGTCCTGATTGGATCCATCACAAATTTATACTATATAACCTCAGTTGGGCCCTCACTACTGATAAGCAATCATACTTTGACTCCATAACAAACTGACTATCCCACTGTCCACAGCAGCTCTTCTAAACATTTTCATCCCTCCTCAAAGCCCCCAAGCCTTTTCCTCCCCACACCATCTCAGCAGAGAACCCTTACTCATATATTGAAGAAAAATATTGATGCCATTTACCATGCCACCTCCTTCTCTCCTCTTCCTTTTATCCTATCACTCAGATGCTTCTGCCACTTTTTCCTCCTTCATATCTTTTTCATCTGATGAACTGTTCATTCTCCTTACCAAAGCTAACCCCTTTCAAAATGATCACATGTCATATCATCTCCTCTAACAGATTGCCTCCTGTCTCATCCCCATTTGATCATTATTTTCTCTCTCTCTCTCTCTCTCTCTCTCTCTCTCTCTCTCTCTCTCTCT